>NC_041396.2:227548912-227813912 GCF_900747795.2 Erpetoichthys calabaricus
AAGCTGTAAGGAATGAGCCTGCCAAATTTCAGCCTTCCACCTACACGGGAAGTTGGAGAATTAGTGATGAGTCAGTCAGTCAGTCAGTCAGTCAGTGAGTCAGTGAGGGCTTTGCCTTTTATTAGTATAGATATGTATATATGTATATATATGTATATGTAGATATGTGTATATATGTATACAGTGATCCCTCGCTATATCGCGCTTCGCCTTTCGCGGCTTCACTCTATCGCGGATTTTATATGTAAGCATATTTAAATATATATCGCAGATTTTTTGCTGGTTCGCGGATTTCTGAGGACAATGGGTCTTTTAATTTCTGGTACATGCTTCCTCAGTTGGTTTGCCCAGTTGATTTCATACAAGGGACGCTATTGGCAGATGGCTGAGAAGCTACCCAACTTACTTTTCTTTCTCTCTCTCTTGCGCTGACTATCTGTGATCCTGACGTAGGGGGTGTGAGCAGGGGGGCTGTTCGCACACCTAGACGATACGGACGCTCGTCTAAAAATGCTGAAAGATTATATTCACGTTGCTACATTCTGTGTGCAGCTTTTAAGTATGCTGCACGGTGCTTCGCATACTTAAAAGCTCAAAGGGCACGTATTGATTTTTGACTTTGTTTCTCTCTCTCTCTCTCTCTCTCTCTCTGCTCCTGACGGAGGGGGTGTGAGCTGCCGCCTTCAACAGCTTTGTACCGGCGGTGCTTCGCATACTTAAGCGAAACAGCCCTATTGATTTGTTTGCTTTCCTCTCTGTTTCCTTTGAAGAGGAAGATATGTTTGCATTCTTTTAATTGTGAGACAGAACTGTCATCTCTGTCTTGTCATGGAGCACAGTTTAAACTTTTGAAAAAGAGACAAATGTTTGTTTGCAGTGTTTGAATAACGTTCCTGTCTCTCTACAACCTCCTGTGTTTCTGCGCAAATCTGTGACCCAAGCATGACAATATAAAAATAACCATATAAACATATGGTTTCTACTTCGCGGATTTTCTTATTTCGCGGGTGGCTCTGGAACGCAACCCCCGTGATGGAGGAGGGATTACTGTATATATATTTACATAACCTCTTTAACACACTACTTCTCCGCTGCGAAGCGCGGGTATTTTGCTAGTATATATATATATATATATATAGATGTATATAGAGATATAGATATATATAGATATACATATATAGATATAGATATATGTATGCATGTCTATATATATATATGTGTAAACTTATAAGTACTGCCTTACTTCTCTTTAAGAAAGGAAGATATAATGATACTTGATTTAAACGATTCCATGTCTTGGTGGGTTTGCGTAGCTTATTGTCAATATCTTTACACCTGTTTTTAAGACTTATTGACTGAAACAGGCTTTCACGAAAAAAGTTAGGGCTTTGCTACAGGATACACCCTCCACAAGTTAAGGAAGTAAAAATAAAAGTGTATATTTCTGTTTTATTTAAACCTTTTAAGTTTGTATGCATAGCCCCATTTTAGTTTTTTTTTTTCTTTCTTCAGTAATATTTAATCTCCTTAAAGAAAAAGAACATATGCATTTTACTTTTTTTGTATCTCTTTAGTAATATTTTAGTGTAAAAGGATAACCAGTATTTAAACCTTTTATGTTACTTTATAAATTTATTTTACACAATGTTGAAAAATTAATAAGAAAGCTACATATTTTGGCAGCTGCTGCTTTAATTTTCAATTAAATGAAAAAAGCTCTCCAAGAGAAAACGTCAATGAAGAAGAAACAGTTTGCACTATCTAAAAAGGAGAAACCCTCATTTATAAAGGTTTGCTGCAGATGACTTAACTGAAAATAAATTAATAGTTCCTATGTGTATAATACATATTTATCTATTTTACTTATGCCTTTATTCCAGCAACTTGCAACATCTGAGGTACAATTTGTTACATTACTTTTGTTTTTTGCAGCACAGGCTGGTGAAGTGACTTCCTCAGAGTCACACAGTGGTGTCAGTACCAGGATTTGAACTGACAAGCTCCGGGTTTGCTGAAATATTACTGAAGAAAGAAAAAAAACAAAAACGGGCAAATAGGGCTATGCATACAAATGTCCATCCATCCTGTATATATACAGTGTGTGTATATATATGTATATATATATATATGTATATATATGTATATATATATATATATATATATATATATATATATATATGTGAATGTATGTATGTATGTATATATGTATGTCTATATTTATATGTATATATATATATATATATATATATATATATATATATGTAGATATGTAAATTTGTATATGTATATATATATATATATATGTATATGTGGATGTGTATATGTATATATATGTAGATATGTATATATATGTATATATGTTTATGTATATATATGTTTACATAACCTCTTTAACACACTACTTCTGCTAGTTGGGTATAAAAGGAGCATCCCCAAAAGGCTCAGTTGTTCACAAGCAAGGATGGGGCGAGGTTCACCACTTTGTGAACAACTGCGTGGGCAAATAGTCCAGCAGTTTAAGAACAACGTTTCTCAACGTACAATTGCAAGGAATCTAGGGATTTCATCATCTACTGTCCATAATATCATCAAAAGATTCAGAGAATCTGGAGAAATCTCTGCACGTAAGCGGCAAGGCCGAACACAAACACTGGATGCCCGTGACCTTCGATCCCTCAGGTGGCACTGCATTAAAAACCGACATCATTCTGTAAAGGATATTACCACGTGGGCTCAGGAATACTTCAGAAAACCATTGTCAGTTAACACAGTTCGTCACTACATCTACAAGTGCAAGTTAAAACTATACCATGCAAAGCGAAAGCCATACAGTATATCAACAACACCCAGAAACGCCGCCGGCTTCTCTGGGCCTGAGCTCATTTCAGATGGACTGACGCAAAGTGGAAAAGTGTGCCACTATGTGGTCTGACGAGTACACATTTCAAATTGTTTTTGGAAATCATGGACGTCATGTCCTCCGGGCCAAAAAGGAAAAGGACCATCCGGATTGTTATCAGAGCAAAGTTCAAAAGCCAGCATCTGTGATGGTATGGGGGTGTGTTAGTGCCCATGGCATGGGTAACTTGCACATCTCTGAAGGCACCATTAATGCTGAAAGGTACATACAGGTTTTGGAGCAACATATGCTGCCATCCAAGCAACATCTTTTTCAGGGACGTCCCTGCTTATTTCAGCAGGACAATGCGAAGCCACATTCTGCATGTGTTACAACAGCGTGGCTTCGTAGTAAAAGAGTGCGGGTACTAGACTGGCCTGCCTGCAGTCCAGACCTGTCTCCCATTGAAAATGTGTGGCACATTATGAAGCGCAAAATACGACAACAGAGACCCCGGACTTTTGAGCAACTGAAGTTGTACATCAAGCAAGAATGGGAAAGAATTCCACCTACACAGCTTCAACAATTAGTGTCCTCAGTTCCCAAACGTTTATTGAGTGTTGTTAAAAGGAAAGGTGATATAACACAGTGGTAAACATGCCCCTGTTCCAGCTTTTTTGGAACATGTTGCAGGCATCAGATTCAAAATGAGTGAAGATTTGCAAAACAACAATAAAGTTTATCAGGTTGAACATTCAATATCTTGTCTTTGTAGTGTATTCAATTAAATATAGGTTGAAAAGGATTTGCAAATCATTGTATTCTGTTTTTATTTACGTTTTACACAATGTCCCAACTTCATTGGAATTGGGGTTATAGTTATTACTTTAACAAATCCATCCATCCGAATGCCACTTTTGTCTACTGCAGGGCTTTAAAAGCTAGGGACTATGGACACAAGGCAGGAATTAACTCTAAAATGAATGTCAATCTCCACAAGGTATATCAAATATTCTCATGCAAGACCAGCACACTTGGAGTTTGCAATTTTATCCCACTGTTCTTTGCAGAAGAATTTGGGCCCAGTCAAATTGAGAGGGGATTTCCTGTGCACAGTGCTCTTGAGAGGAGTCTCTGACTTGTCATTCCATTTTTAAGCCTTTTCATAATTAAGTTGGCTGTGTGTTTCAGATTGTTGTACCGAAGGTGAAATTATTCAACTTCAGCTTTCTGGCACAGGCAAGCAGGTTTTGTGCCAAAACATCTTGATATCTGGAGCTACTCTTTTCCCCCCAATCCTGTCCCTGCTGAAGAGATTGAGCCCCAGAGCACAATGTTGCTATTAATTTTTCAGGCAGCCATTTGCACAGAACTTGAGAAATATTCTACTTCATGTATGGAATCCCATCTCTTCACTTCACAAAAGCGATTCAAGTACCTTTGTATCCCCTGGCTATCACTGAAATTAATTTTGAAAAAAAAAAGGTTATTTGCACCACTATGAGGACATCAATAAAATATTTCATCATCACATGCAATAATTATTATTATCTCTAAGTCAAAACAAATAGCACAATGGCAGCCACCCCATGAAAGTAAATGCAAACAGTGTTAACCTAAAATGGGAACAAACCTAGTGGGCACTTAACCTGTGGCCAGAAAGCTTTATTGTTATTAAAACTACACTACCCTCATGCACATCTTTTGCTAATCACCCAGGTCACTGAACATACATGTTCAGAATTCATAATCAATATATACAGTGGGGGAAATAAGTATTTGATCCCCGGCTAAATTTGTAAGTTTGCTCACTTACAAAGAAATGAAAAGTCTCTCATTTTTATGGTAGTTTCATTTTAATGGAGAGAGACAGAATATCAACCAAAAATCCAAAGAAAACACATTACATAAAAGTTATAAATTGATTTGCATGTCATTGAGAGAAATAAGTATTTGATCCCCTACTACTATACATACATGCATATAATTATTATATATATATATATATATATATATATATATATATATATATATATATATATATATATATATATATATATACACACACACTCATATGAAAAAGTTTGGGAACCCCTATTAATTCTTTGGATTTTTGTTTATCATTGGCTGAGCTTTCAAAGTAGCAACTTCCTTTTAATATATGACATGCCTAATAGAAACAGTAGTATTTCAGCAGTGACATTAAGGTTATTGGATTAACAGAAAATATGCAATATGCATCATAACAAAATTAGACAGGTGCATAAATTTGGGCACCCAAGCAGAGATATTACATCAATACTTAGTTGAGCCTCCTTTTGCAAATATAACAGCCTCTAGACGCCTCCTAAAGCCTTTGATAAGTGTCTGGATTCTGGATGGAGGTATTTTTGACCATTCTTCCATACAAAATCTCTCCAGTTCAGTTCAATTTGATGGCTGCTGAGCATGGACAGCCTGTTTCAAATCATCCCATAGATTTTCGATGACAGGGGAAGTCAGGGGACTGTGACGGCCATTCCAGAACATTGTACTTCTCCCTCTGCATGAATGCCTTTGTAGATTTCGAATTGTGTTTTGGGTCATCGTCTTGTTGGAATATCCAACCCCTGCGTAACTTCAACTTTGTGACTGATGCTTGAACATTATCCTGAAGAATTTGTTGATATTGGGTTGAATTCATCCAACCCTGAACTAGCCACAAAGCCCTTCAGCATGATGAAACCTCCACCAAATTTGACAGTAGGTAGCAGGTGTTTTTCTTGGTATGCAGTGTTCTTCTTCCGCCATGCAAAGCGCTTTTTGTTATGACCAAATAACTCAATTTTTGTCTCATCAGTCCAAAGCACTTTGTTCCAAAATGAATCTGGCTTGTCTAAATGAGCATTTGCTTACAACAAGCGACTCTGTTTGTGGCGTGAGTGCAGAAAGGGCTTCTTTCTCATCACCCTGCCATACAGATGTTCTTTGTGCAAATTGCGCTGAATTGTAGAACAATGTACAGATACACCATCTGCAGCAAGATGTTCTTACAGGTCTTTGGAGATGATCTGTGGGTTGTCTGTAACCATTCTCACAATCCAGCGCATATGCCGCTCCTGTATTTTTCTTGGCCTGCCAGACCTGGGTTTAACAGCAAATGTGCCTGTGGCCTTCCATTTCCTGATTACATTCCTTACAGTTGAAACTGACAGTTTAAACCTCTGAGATTGCTTTTTGTAGCCTTCCCCTAAACCATGATACTGAACAATCTTTGTTTTCAGATCTTTTGAGAGTTGCTTTGAGGATCCCATGCTGTCAACTCTTCAGAGGAGAGTCAAAGGGAAGCACAACTTGCAATTGACCACCTTAAATACCTTTTCTCATGACTGGACACACCTGTCTATGAAGTTCAAGGCTTAACGAGCTAATCCAACCAATTTGGTGTTGCAAGTAGTCACTATTGAGCAGTTACATGCATTCAAATCAGCAAAATTACAAGGGGACCCAAATTTTTGCACAGCCGGTTTTCCACATTTGATTTAATTTCATACAACTAAATACTGCTTCACTTAAAATCTTTGTTTGGAAAACATCCAGTACTCAGATGTTCCTAGGAAATGAAAGACATACCACTGTTATCTTTTTTTGTTGAAAGTAAATTATTATGTAGGCTGAGAGAGGTTCCCAAACTTTTTCATATGACTGTATATACAGTATATACACATATAATATACATACATATATACATATAATATATATATATATATATATATATATATATATATACACACATATATATATACATAAATATACACATATATGTATATATGTACATTATATATATATATATATATATATATATATATATATACACATATATATGTATATAAATATATGTACATTATATATATATTTATATATGTACATTATATATATATATATATATATATATATATATATATATATATATATATATATACACACACACATATAATATATATACTGCATATATATAATATACTAGCAAAATACCCGCGCTTTGCAGCGGCAAAGTACTGCTTTAAAATTTTTATTAAGAAGAAAGGTAAACCTTTTTAAACTGAGGGAAAATATACCAATAATTATTTGTTAAGGATCTCTTTGTATAACTCGTTGTCAGTTCGGCCCTCCGGTTGTAATATGACCAAGCTGTGCACTGAGCTTACTCTTGAGCATGCAACGTATAGTTGGCCATGTGAAAAGCAATCTTGCCTCAAATCAATGCCAACCTTTTGTAGGGTCTGTCCCTGAGACTTATTAATTGTTATTGCGAAGCAGAGCCTTACTGGAAATTGGAGGCGTTTGAATTGAAATGGGTTTCATCGATAACTTCACATCCAACTTTTGAGAGTTTAAACATTCATAAACATCAAAGTGTCCACTACTCAAATCGTCACCTGTGAATCTAAGATGTTTAAGAGGCATTGGCGGTTGTCCAAAGGTGTAAAATATTTGGCGATTTCGGTACACTTGAAAGCGACGACCGAACAATTCAGCGGCAGCCATCAACTCACATGTAGAACCATAGGGGAAGGGCTTAAGCATTTCACCCTTATAGTGCTCCTGTGTAGTATAATTATCTCCTGTACCATCATCAGTCCACACCTTGAACCTGTCCCAGTCATTCAATACATAAGACACAATGTTCCTCCGGATATCAAGAGTGAGCCTGATATGGCTGTGCAATATGTAAACACAGAGAATGGAAAAGGCAGTTGCCATCTCCGGGCATGGAAACCATTCGGTAAGTGACAGTTGTCTGATCGATGGTGATCACCTCGATAGACATGCTAATGGGGGTACGGTTGGAACGATAAAGGAAATGGGTACCTGAATAATATAAACTAAGTCTAAAATACCTACACAATATCTATAATGGTAACAGACAAACAATAAAAAAGCGGAGAAGCCGTGGATTAAATAAAAAGGCTGAAGTTATCAGCAGGGAGACGTGAATACCGTGACGAAGCAAGGAAGGGAATGAAGAGACCGGAGCGACGGACGGCCTTATATAGGCAGGCAGCCAACTATGTGGGAGGTGTGGGGATGGGGGACCCAACGCCAACTCACATGGCAACCGAGCTGTAGGCTATGGACGTATATATGTACGTAAGTAGGATTCAGTTAGCGTTGGGAACCCGTGTACCAAATTTCTTGAAGATGGGCCCATAACTAACAAAGACCGTTGGAAAGTTCAATATGGTGGCCGAGAGTGGCACCATACCACCGAAATAAGTACGTACATCAGTTTCGGTTAGCGCAGGGAAGCCACCTACCAAATTTCGTGAAGATGGGGCCATAAATAAGAAACTTTAACATGGCGGACATTGTCGACCGTTATGAACGTTAACCGTTAATTTCAAAATGAAACCTGCTTAACTTTTGTAAGTAAGCTGTAAGGAATGTGCTTCCCAAATTTCAGCCTCTACCTACATGGGGAGTTGGAGAATTAGTGATGAGTGAGTCAGTGAGGGCTTTGCCTTTTATTAGTATCTATAATAATAAAAGGCAAAGCCCTCACTGACTGACTGACTCACTCACTCACTGACTGACTGACTCACTCATCACTAATTCTACAACTTCCCGTGTAGGTGGAAGGCTGAAATTTGGCAGGCTCATTCCTTACAGCTTACTTACAAAAGTTAGGCAGGTTTCATTTCGAAATTATACGCGTAATGGTCATAACTGGAACATATTTTTTGTCCATACACTGTAATGGAGGAGGCGGAGTCACGTATCGCGTCATCACGCCTCCTACGTAATGACGTGAACTAAAAACAAGGAAGAGATTTACAGCACGAGTCAAACGCGGGAACGAAGGTAAATGACGTTAATTTTTGACTGTCTTTTAATACTGTGTAAGCATACATATTAACACATGTGCAATTAAACGTGTGCATTTACGGGGTGATTTCTCAGGCTTAAAAGCTCGCCTTTTATCAAACGCGGGAACAAAGGTAACTGACGTTGTTCACTGTCTTTTAATACTGTGTAACCATACATATTAACACATGTGCAATTAAACGTGTGCATTTACGGGGTGATTTCTCAGGCTTAAAAGCTCGCCTTTTACTAAAAAGGTAAATGCTAAACTATTTTCAATCAGTTTAATGAAACGCTCCCGTTAAGGATTGCAATAACATATTCGCGAGATAAAACAACGAAGTAGGGGGAAATGACGTAAGAGCCGCAAACAGCGAAGAGCAAAAAATTAATTAAACAATTTAGAAGGGAGCGAGTGAAGCATTCAAGCATGTTCATAAGGGAAACAAAGCACGGTGTAAAACGTAACTTTAAATTAAGTTTATAGAAACGCTCCCCCTGCGGATTGCAATAACATATTCGCCAAATAAAAGTTTAATGAGAAGACACGAGGTATAAACGAACCACACGCCGTGGCGCAACGTTAGGGGCAACAGTTTCAACCATTCTATGATCTGCTTCTCGCAACTGAAAGACGGCACATGGCGGATGTTAGCCGACTTGCTGACCGCAACATTAGGGGCTTCAACTCTGGCGCTGACGCCACATCTCAGTGCCAACACTTTCCACACTCTACTTAAAAGACACGCCCTCCTCACTGGACAGTTACAAAGACCAATCAAACTAACGATGACATCAAGTATTACCCAATCAAAAGTAGGAAAGGAGGCATCTTCATAAAATGCGTGTGGGATGATTTGCATGACACGCTGCTTTAAAAAAAATGATAAAAAAAATACGGGACAAATCCCGTCCAGTATTGATTCAAAACGGGACGCGCAATTTCATTCTCAAATGCGGCACGATTCCATATTTTAAAGGACGGGTGACAACCCTACAGTGCCAGGTAACCACCCATACAATCAGATTGTGATTCAGACTAGGAATGCAATGAATGTAATTACCCCGATCTACATACAAGGCGAAAGTCTTGCAACATTCAAAGATGATGGTTTCGGATAAGTACACCATACAACATAAAAGAGCTTATGAAGCCTTGAACCGAAAAAAGCAACATCTCAGAGATCGTAAAAAAAAAAATAGGAGGTAATGTCATTTTACTCGCTGTAGATTTTATTCAAACATTACCAGTTATTCCACGAGGGAGACCAGCAGATGAACTCAACGCGTGTTTAAAATCCATGCTTCTCCCACGCTCGGTTATATGTCGCGTGTTCTCGGGTAGGTACACCAAAAAATGTATACATTTAAGCATGTAATGGACAAACAAAAAATGAGGTATACCCGAGGGCACTGCAGTAGTACTTAATCTAACTTTACTTCTTAAATGTTAATGTTTTACTGTTTAATAATTTATACGCTTCTTATATGTTGTTCAAATTCTTTTATCAAAATACCAGTGACAGCGCAATGCACGTTAACATGGAGTGAATACACCATACGCATCCGCCCACGGCCGCCCTGGTGTGCGCAGATACGAGTTGATTCTACAATAAAATAAAATAAACATAAAAAGAGTAATACAATCATCACCCATAAAGCGGATAGTAGACGTGACGTACTATATGTGTACCAGATTTCAAGTCAATAGGTGAAACGGTTTGCGAGCTACAGGTGATTTAAAATCCTGGACACACACACAAATTGCCACGGTAGCAAATTACAGAAGAAGATTTTACTGTTTAATAATTTATATTTATATAAAATGTGCTTCTTATATATTACTTCATATTCTCATATGATAATGATGTTAATATTTATATTGATTTCTATGTTATTGAAACTGCATGTATGTGTGTATATGTATGTATATATATATATATATATATATATATATATATACTAGCAAAATACCCGCGCTTCGCAGCAGAGAAGTAGTGTGTTAAAGAGGTTATGAAAAAAAAAGGAAACATTTTAAAAATAACGTAACATGATTGTCAATGTAATTGTGTTGTCATTGTTATAAGTGTTGCTGTCTTTTATATATATATTATATATATAATATACACACACACATAAACATTTATATACATATACATATATATACATATCTACATATACACATATCTACATATATATACACACATACATAAACACACACATAAGACTTATTGACTGAAACGGGCTTTCACGAAAACAGTTAGGGCTTTGCTACAGGATACACCCTCCACAAGTTAACCAAGTAAAAATCAAATATATATTTCTGTTTTATTTAAACCTTTTAAGTTCATATGCATAGCCCCATTTGGCTGTTTAATTTTTTTTTTCTTTCTTCAGTAATATATATATATATATATATGTGAATGTATGTATGTATATATCTATGTCTATATATATATATATATATATATGTAGATATGTAAATTTGTATATGTATATATATGTTTATGTGGATGTGTATATACGTATGTATATGTAGATATGTGTATATGTAGATATGTATATATATATATGTTTATGTATATATATGTTTATGTGTGTGTGTGTGCATATTATATATATATAAAAGACAGCAACACTCATAACAATGACAACACAATTACATTGACAATCATGTTACGTTATTTTTAAAATGTTTCCTTTTTTTTTCATAACCTCTTTAACACATTACTTCTCCGCTGCGAAGCGCGGGTATTTTGCTAGTAAATATATATAAAATGTACAAAATACATCAAACTGCGAGGACCACAACCCTTTTGACTAAAATAATTCATAGAATAAAACAAACTAGACTGCAAAGCCGTCCTCTCAAACTTTATTTTGCTTTGAATGAGGGAAAAAAAACATATACAGTGTGTAAATAAGTATTCAACTGTACTCCTAATAAACCAGAAATGAAAATTGTGAAAATCACAAGATGTAAAATAAAAAAAATCAGGTGCAAACCCTTCTGGACTTGTTGGTTTAAAAGGCTGAAAACTTACATGTTGCTTAACGAATCATGTGAAAACAGGAACCCAATATTTTTGCATAAAAGCCGAAGTTGAACTGTTTTTCAATGTTCTAGGGAAGACCTTATCATTAGCACCTTATTCTGGGGACCCCCCAAATTCTTCAATATGGAGATTCCTGAGATTGTAGTCCTTACTTAGATGATCAAGACTTGAAATGAGCAGTATTCCGTAGTCAACAGCGTTTTGTTTCAAAACAAACATATGCAACTGCTGAAAGTGAAGCTTTGGAAATTAGACACGCCACTGATGGAGAAATTGAGTTTAAGAATAATTTTTTTCACTAGCAAATGTATTAAACTGATTTGAGAAATTCACATTATATTTTTAATTTGTTTTTTATACCTTGGGGAGATAATAGTAATACGGCCCTTTCGTCATTCTGGCAGCGCCTATAAGAGATTTTGGATGTTCATTTAGATGCGGGGGACTATTCATGAGATATACTGACTATCTGAATTAATACATTCTGCATACCTAGTGCATAATAACTCCAGGTAAGCAGAAGAACTGAAAGCCAAAGTTCATTTGTATGTAGCAGTTAGGTCACAGCTTAGAGGAGACATTTGAAAGAAGGATAGAGAGAAAAAGGAAAATGGTGTTTGCAGTGGCATAAAAACCACTTAATCTATCTTGGACTGTTGGCATACCCATTTTTAGTTGCTGGGCGGTGCAATATTGTTCATATTCTCCACTACCAATCAACAAATATGGGGATCTAAATCTCTAGGCATTTGGTCTAGAATTATATGCCCACAAATTTTCCCGAATCTCTGTGGAGCCTCCTCCAGGATGGTCAATATCTTAACATCACCATACTCAACACAGCAGAGTTGTTGGCATAGTATCCTTAGAAAGGGGACTGAAATATTTAAGTTTTCCATAAAAGAAGCAACTTGTCTACTCAGGAAATCAATGGATTCAGAGTTCAGTATGACAGACTGCAAGCCTGACATATTCTTCAAACTTGTATGGAAAAATATTTAGCGCTGAAAGGAAGAAATTTGTGCACTTCCTTAACATCTGTAAGGATGCTTTTAGAATGCCAGTGAATGAATGTCTTCTTATTTTCAGAAGTTTTTATGTACTCTCTTGGGATAGCTTTAACATTTTAGAATATGGTATATCTATTTTGAATATACATTGAAGTGTAGCTTTTCAACTGAATCAGTTTGTTCTTATCCTGGACCCCTGACAAATATATTATTGTGTTTTTATATTCTCACTTTCAAGCTACTTCAAGTTGTCATGCTTTCTGTCATTCATGATAGGCAGTCAGATGGGATTTGATTGTGTGTTCTTCCAGAAGAGTCCAACAGAAATCAGGTCAGATTATTCTAGTAATGGCACTGTACTATATTAGACAACTGAAGGGTTAAATAGGATTACAATATTTACCTGTTGTAGAAATAAAAACTAGACCATATGTACTCTTGATAGCTTTTATTGGCTAAATAAAAAGATTACAATATGCAAGCTTTCGAGGCAACTCAGAGTTGCCTCGAAAGCTTGCATATTGTAATGCCTGAAGAAGGGGCCTGAGTTGCCTCGAAAGCTTGCATATTGTAAACTTTTTAGTTAGCCAATAAAAGGTGTCATTTTGCTTGGCTTTTCTCTACATTCATAATGGCTAACACGGTACAACACCCTAGTACTACAGATATACTCTTGATGAAAGGCAGTTGAGAAAAGAAATTAATACAATTTCCTGCTTTTCCATTATTTAATGAACTTACCTACTGTACCTTGGATACCATATTCATGCAAGACCACTGCCTTTACGCCATTACTTCCAACTAAATTTCTTTCAATTAAATGTTACCTTTATTTTGCCTGTATGCTGTTATCACTAATTTCAGTTAACCTGTGGAATCAAATATGTCTTTTGTGTTCCACTCTTTGTACTGTATACAGTACAAATTTGCACCTCTGCCCTTTCATTTTCTTTCAATCCAACATTCTTGCCATAAGTGCAGAGTAAGACTGCAGGATTTGGAAGTAAATTAAAGCTGTCTGTCAGCCTAAGGTGAAAAGGCAGTAGACAAGAGGACACCTATTAAATAGGACTACAATGATGATTCCCTCACAACCTCAAATTAGAAATACACACTTTCAAATATGTTTTTAATCTGTTATCAATATTCATACAGCATATTTATTTTACATATCATGTCAGCAGAATTGAAACAAATCATTTAGCTTTTTACACTTTTTATGAAATAATTTAATACATCCAAAATCTGGTCATATAGAGCATTGCAGTGTTCACCCATTTAGAGTCAGTTTGAATACAAGAAATCACTTAACCTTTATTGCCTTTATGGACAACCGGATTACCTGAAGAAAAACACACACAGACATGGGGGCAGCAAGCAAATTTGACATAGAAAATGACCAGACGAAAATCCAAACACAGAAGATGATCTATTAGATAGAGTGTGGAGCATCATTTTATGCTACTTGAGGTTACTGATCATGAATATGATAATATTTTTGATTTTTGATCTTTACTGGTGGTCCAAGCCCTCTATGAGCTGCTCCCAGAAGGATATAAATAATAAATTTCAAACATAAGCATGTGGGGTATCGTTATAGACTACTTCAAGGTAGGTGATATATAAATGTGATGTTATTTTTGATTTCTGATCCTTTACTAAAGATTTAGCCCTCTATGGACCTCTACCAGAGGGTGGAAAACGCCAAATTTAAATTACAATAGATTATTTTTAGACTTTAATCATTTAAAATGAATCACAGATTTTAATATTTCAAATATTTGATGCAACTACTATTATTGTTTATTATGCATTTCTTCCTCATAAAGTAAACTACTATATTTCTTATGAATACCATGTATTAGGGCTGCTTATGCTAATTTTTTTTCCTGTTGCATGCAACTATCCACAGAAAAGCATAGTGCATGTTCTTTAGTGAAATGGCATGAAAAACAAACACATTCTAGTTCTATTACCATTCCAATAGATGGCACATTCACAAAAATATTATAATGGACGAAGAAGTATAAAAACACCTACAACCTTAAGTTGTTGTCATCAGGTTAGGATCAAGTCAGCAAAAGGATTTAGGAGATTAAAAGAAAAAGAGAAGAGAGGAGACAAATGCACAAAATGCAAAGTAAACAACATTAGTGATATAAGAAAGGAGATAAAAGGATACTTTTCTACACCAATGTAAAGCAGTCATCTTTGGTTTTTTGAAGTTCAGTACTGCTGAGCTGTACAGTCCAGTGGTCTGATGACATATAAGACACAGTATCAATATTTTAAGAAAAAAAAAGAACATAACATCTTTGATAAGAACACATTGTTCACTCAAGAACAACATGTCAATCTTTACTGACCTAAGATTAGCAAAATATCATTAAGATGAAATTTGAAGGTGCGCAGACTGACACTGTTACTATATTACTATACTATAGTAGTACTATAGTACTATATTAGTACTGTATAGTACTATATGACTAGTACTATATATACTATACTATAGTACAGTAGTGGGAAAAAGCTTTGGCAGTGACTCAGATGTGTTTTGCAAACTTTGCTGCTTCATCATTTTCAGGTTATTTTTTACGTCTCTCTTGTTTACTGAAGAACAATTATAAACATTTCATAAGTTTCAAAGGTTTTTATTGGCAAATACATCAAATTTATGTAAAGAATCAATATTTACAGTGTTGACCCTTCTTCTTCATAACTTCTGCAATTCGCTCTGGCATGCTGGATATCAGTTTCTGGGCCAAACCCTGACTGATGGTGATCCATTCTTGCCTTTTTAGTGTTTGGAGTTGATCTCAATTTCCTTGTCCACCTGCTTTTTGAGAATTGACAACAGGTTCTCAAAGGTATTAAGATCTGGGGAATTTCCTTGCCATGGGTCAAAACTTCTAATGTTATGATCTCCGAGCCACTTTGTTATCACTTTTGCCTTGTAACATGGTGCTCCATCATGCTGGAAAATACACAGATTATCACCAAATTACACCCGGATTGTTAGGAGAAGTTGCTCTTGGAAGGAAGTTTTGATACCATTCTTTATTTATGGAAGTGTTCTTGGGCAGAATTGCGAGTGGGCTCAGTCCCATGGATGAGAAGCAACCCTACACATGGATTGTCTCAGGATGCTTCGCTGTTGGCATGACACAGGTCTCATGGTAGCATTCACCTTTTCCTTCTCCAGACAACTGATTTTCCAGATGTCCCAAACAGTCCAAAATAAATAATAATCAGCCTTCTGCAGTCCAATCCTTGTATTTTCTGCAGAATTTCAGTCTGTCCTTGATGTTTTCCTTGGAAAGAAATGGCTTCTTTGCTGCCCTTCTTGACACAAGGCCATTGTCCAAAGGTCTTCACCTTACTGTACGTGCAGATGCACACACACCCACCTGCTGCCGATATTGAGCAAGCTCTGTACTAGTGGCAACACGATTCTATAGCTCAGGAGGAGACGGTCCTGGTGCTTGCTGGACACTTTTAGCTGATCATTTTATGCCAGGGCCAATTAGTGAAAATGGTTTTTGTGATAAAGTTAAATGTTTATGCTAATAAAGCTATTTGCAAATAATTAATATTCATCTGATCACTCCGCACAATAATATAAAAGCAATGTGAATTGCCACCACAAAAACTGAAGCCTCAAATTTTACAAAACACATTTGTGTCAGTGACAAAACTTTTGGCCACTACTGTACTATATAGTACTATATTACTAGGTAATTATCCCATATATTAATTGTTCTATGTGTGAAGAATAATTGTCTTACATTTTGCAGTGGTAGTGCTACTGCTTTGCAGTAAGGAGACTGTGGAAAATTGTGGGTTCGCTTCCCGGTTCCTCCCTGTGTGGATAGCGCTTTGAGTATTGAGAAAAGCGCTATATAAATGTAATGAAATATTATTATTATTTTTGCAAAATATACCACTAACTAACTTCTACTGTATCTGTGTCCTTGTTTTCTTGATGAAGAACTAATTTTAAGTCAAGTAAATCCTGCAGTAATTCAATGTTGTTATTAGTTTGTGCAGAGTATTGGTAGCCAATAGAAGGTAGCAAATAAAATAAAGCCTAATAAAGTGCTCTTAGCGTTCACTGTTTCAGTCTACAACTCACTGTTTGTTGTTACACATAGTGCCAAATCTTCAGATATGATCAAAAGAAAATGTCTTAAACTCTACTTGGAATTGTGTTTTAAATGTCATTTGGGAAATTTAAATGAGGAATGAATGGTTAAAAATTTCAAAATGAAATTTAAATCATTATAAAATATTTTATCTTTATCTTACTTTTCAAAAGCAGCTCCAGGAGCATGTATTACAAAGCTGTGAAATTCAACATTTCACCACTGTAGTGTGCTGTGTTGAGAAGCCAGAGAGGCAGAACATTTGTGTGCATGAGCAATATACTGCATTCCACTGCATTAATGGAGAAACATTATTTGCTTTGCAACCTTAAGCCACTGAAATGCAGGAGCCACTGTCTTATTCATTCTCTTTTTTGTGCGCTCAGCATATGTCCTTCACTGAAAAGCATGTCCTTTGGCTGTGAGTGGATCACTCAGAAACAGGGCAGAGAATGCAAGCTGCAACGGAAATGCTAATCAAGAACTGAAATCCAGGCGAAAACACTACAAAGCAGTGATGATGCATCACAGTGTTGTACAGACAGGAGAGCCAATTATATCATTAATGGAACTAATTTAATAGAATTATTGAAAGATAGTTCATAGTATCTGATATATTATTGTAAAAATAAAACTGCTACAAATAGGTTTAGCAAATAACCTTAGGATTTTAGCCATTTTGTTTTAATTCACAGTCATGGTGGTGATACCTAGTAATTGTTCTTATAGTTATTGTGTATTATTCATTTTACTTATGAATATCCAAACTGTAAATTATACATAGTTGAACTGCTTGTCACAGTCTTAGCAATTAAACAGCCTCTGTGATTCATTTATAAAGGCAAGATGACATAGAGAAGGTACAGAAGATACATCAAATATTTCTAGATAGATGAAAATAAGTTTATGATTCAGGCCTCAACCATATTTTTGCTGGTAATTAAAAAAATCTCAGTGTTTCAGGACTTTTTTTAGAAGACTTGGACTCATCCCTAATCTGATAGTCATTTCATGTGGATGTAATGCCGATAAACCTCATCCGTATAAATTGTATTTGCAACAAGTAATGAAATTATGTCAATTACTGTCTTCCCATACTTCACATTTTACTAGAATTACAAAATGACATTATAAAGCTCCTTATTATTAAAAGTAGGGGAGTGTATAAGACCCTGAATGCTTATTCCTTTATATATTAACTGAAGCTCTCAGCCTCTTCCATGGCAACCCCAGTCAGTAAGATTTTGTCAAGATTATATCATGTTGCTGTATTACTATCAGCCACATAAGCTATTATTGCTTTCATTTTAAGATGTGTTATATGAAGAGTGCTCATTATAAAAATGCTTTATAAAAAAGGTTGTGCTTCTAGTTAAAGAGTAATTCAAATTGTAAACATATTCCTCGTTCCTAGAGTGAAACAATTATCTCTTTGGCTTTGGGATAATTCCGTGGTATAATTTTATTATTAAATTTGTATATCTATATTTCCATTTGAAGTGTCAATCACACATTACTCATAAACTTCCCAAATGCACACATGCCTACTGTTTACTAGCTTTAAGTCTAAAAAAATTTCTGGTTTAGAAAACAATTCACTTTAAACACATCCTATAGCATTACACATGTATTTTAGATTTTTACAAAACATACAGGAGTACAGGCAAATCAAGTGGCGTGTCTAAGGTTAAAATCTAGATACTGGCAGGGTCTTAGCCTACTACTTGTGTTCCCATATCAATGTCTCTGCCCACATACACTATTTTAGTATTAGTGCAAACTAAAAGAGAAACCTACACACAATTATTTGAACAAATGGCTTTTTCTAGTAACCTAGTAAATTTTGCAATTTTAATATCTGTAACACTCTAAATTTAATTTTATATCTAAATAGTGAAATTCTCAGGTAGTCTAAATGAAACATCTCCACTCCATCCAAGTCAACACTCTTGCATTATATTATTTTTTTAAATTTGTGCTGTTACTTTAAATATCTGTCTTTTATTTTTTAGCTTTCTAACACTTTAATAAATAATATTAAAAATACATTTCGATCAGTTAAATACTCTGTAAAACCAGCATTTGTTCCTGTCAAGGGCTGATTCTGATAGACTCAAAAAATGAATGCATAAAATATTGATAGGTGCCTTTTGTACTTCGTCTCAAACCAGGAAGCTGCTTTCTTATTTATATAAATAGTCCATTAAAGTCTTGTTCAAGGTAATATTTTTGGCATTCTCAACATATTTCAGATTTTACTTATACAGTAATTGTATGGAACTCTCCAATTGGCCTCATGCAGATGGAAACTTTCACCTATGATCTAGTGAGACCCTTCCACAATTAAACAACTTTTGATTACCTAATTGCCAGGCCTGTTTACCCTAAGACTCCATAAGAGAACACACCAGAAAATGCAGACTAGAGTTCATAGAATAAGTAAAACTACAAATGTTTTTAAAATTTTATCTGTAATTTATACAACTTTAGGACAGAATATACTGTACATCAAACTGAACTTTAAATTTTTCAGTTCCATTAATCTATATATTAATTTGTATTGCTAGGAATCTACCTGAGTATTCCTCCACAATACACTCCAGGCATTTTGTGAAGGATATAAATATACACATTCCTACCTAATGGAATCATAATAAAACATGCACAATGTAGGGGGCTAAGCCACGGGGATAAAGCTTAAAGTGTGTATGTAAATGTTAAAAGAAACAGGGAAAGGCAGTTTTAGTAAATTCATATACCGGTAGTTTATGTTAGCATACTGGAATCATGTCTCTACAGTCCAGTTCAAGTTTAAAAAAAAAAAAGAGTTCACACATGTTCGGATGTTCAGTCAAATACCACTAGAAAATGGGTAGGGAAAAAAATCCTGACATATTTCCAGATGTGCTACTTGTCTTGAAAATGCAGATCTTCAGAGAGAAATCTAAGACACATGGACACAGTTGGCAGCCATGGCTGCACATAACCCATTTGGTCTGCAATTATTTGCCAGTTTAGAAGAGGACATAAGGTTTGCACAATGCTGGAATTAAGGCTACATTTAGACATAAAGCTGGAATGTTCAGATAAGATTTGTTTATTATGTCTGCTACTTTAATGACATAATCATATTTTGTGATGTAAAAGCAGTTTCTCCTGGAGTTGCTCCAGCCCAAAAATAACTTGCCATAGAGTTCCAATAAATCCATTATATCTGATACACTATGCAACTGAAAAACAGGAGAGGTTTTATGAAGGTAGAAACACAAATAAACAGAAAAATAAACACTGCCACCGTAGTTGGCCTGCCTAAAAATGTATTGGTCTGACTAACCTGGCACAAATAATCACTCTCTTTCTTGATTGAAATGCTATAATGCAATTCTCTCAAACCATTGCCTCCCACCTTGCTTCCAACAACATCAAGTTTCACTTACAGAGAGGCCCCTGAGTTACTGCCAGTGGTGTGCATGTGTGATGGAACTCTGTGCTTGCTATTTCACTGTGACCCCTTGAAGAATGATACCCCTGAATCTTATGTAGTATGTCTACCCTCTGGTGTCAAGGGAAAACTACACATTTCTTACTATACTTGTCTTTTGTATTTAATGTCCTAGGAGAATCATGTTTGTTTTCTTTCACTCCACTTGGATCTGTCTCCTGTTCAGGTGGCCCCTTAATGCTTCCTCTGGTAGCTTCACATATCCCTCAAGCCACACTTGTCTCCTATCCATTAAACAGAATTCTTGCCCCATCTTTTCCATCCTACTGACATGAAGAAATTCTTTTGCCATCTTGCTTAAGGTCCCTTAGTGTCTCTCTCTCTATCTCTCTCTGTTTTTAGTGCATGTGTACTGTCAGTGCAGGTGTTTCTTTTGCTGTCATGTTCCTTTTTGAGCATTTTCCCAAAGCCCCTATTTGCTCTCAACAAAACCCTTAGAGTGTACAGTACTTTTACAAGGAATGTGTTCACTTGCTGTAAATCATATGAATGTATCCTATAATGGTACTGAAAACAACTAATGCTACAAAATGTCACATATACCATTGGGATGACCTGACATCCCACCCAGAGACAGTTCATGTTATCCATCTGTTCCCTATGGACCTGTACTGGGCAAAGTAAATTCACAAAATGGACAAACAAATTTCTTACAGGAACATATTACACAATGAGTATAGTTTTAAAACAAACAACTAAAGATGTCTAGTTTTCCTGTTCCTTAAATAACTTGCAATCTGAATCTGAAAGACTAAAATATCTGGATGACTTTAAAACAACAAAAAAATTGTGATATGGGCCATAGCATCAAGCAATTACTTGTCTGGTACCAGATGTTTCCTATAAAACCTATTTCTGCCAAAAAGATAAAAAAAAAAACAATTAGGGATGCTCTGATCAGGTTTTTTAAGGCTGATACCGATCATTGATTTCATGTTACTTGATCAGGTCATTTTCTGATATCAATTCCGTTTGTTTTTTCTTTATTCTTTTAAAAAATGTTTTACGCTAATCTTTTGCATAACCAGACAAATAGAAGTCTTATGTTCTATATTAAAGTGTATTCTTATAGCTAAACTATATACCACGTGTTCACTGTTCATTTTTTATTAACAAAATTAAATTCTGTAGGCTTATTCAGTGACAGTAAAGTACTAAAATAAACACAATTTTCTTAAAATACATACTTTAATAAAGTATGTACAAAAATATACATAATACATATGGCATTAAAGAAAATAAAACACTTCTCATAATTACAAGCTGTCATATTGTTTAGTTTTTTCTGTAATGTAAGGTACCTATCTAGAACAAGGCTTAATTAAAGGAAGTACTTTTCACCATTTCCCCAAATACTATATATATGTGAGTATATGTGTGTGTGTGTGTGTGTGTGTGTGTGTGTGTGTGTGTGTGTGTGTGTGTGTGTGTGTTAGGGTTGGGAATTTATTGGAGAAAATAATTAATTAATTGCATACATCTGACATTAAAACATGGAATTATAAAAATAACACATAAATAATAAAGTAAATGCAGTGAATCACAATATTTTGTAAAATCAACACAAAGGAATTAAAAAAAAAAATAATGGCATAGTTTAAACTTAAATAATGACCTTAAACCTGAAATTTTAACAAAATACTATTTGAGCAAGTAGAACCTGAACTTGAATTCCTTCCTAAAAGGCAAGTTGAAAAGAAGGCATTAAGTGAACATGTTAGGTACCAGAAGCATGCCGCTCTTTCACTCTTGCTTCCCTCTACTCACTTGTTCACTCTGTGCTGTTCGTGCACACCACACAGCTACTTCTCGTCTGCACCTATACTGAAGCCACCCCATATAACTCCTGCACTTCGTCATCAACGTCGAGCAAAAGCGCTTCCATACCAGCACTTTCTACACTCAAACTCGTCTCTTGCGCTCCTTCCACCTTTTTTTCCCAGGACTTCATTCTCGTGCAGAGATGTTTCATTTGTATAATGCACTGAGCACTGTTCAGTAACCATCCAGCCACATGGCCCTCTGCATCTCTAACCTAATCGTTACAGTATTATTGGTGAGTCTGGTTTTGGCAGATGCTGGGAGAATGTTACCTGCCTGACTGAACTGTGCCAACTGTGAAGTTTGGTGGAGGAAGGATAATGGTGTGGGGCTGTTTTACAAGGTGTTGGGCTAGGTCCCTTACTTCTAGTAAAGGGCAATCTTAATGCTTCAGCTTACCAAGACATTTTGGACAAAGCTATGCTTCCAACTAGTATTTCAATGCAATGTCATTAAAGTCTCTGCTGGTGTAAAGGTCAGGCGTCCGTGTGTGTGTATTTTATTACTTTATATATGTATGAGGGGTGTTCAATAATTTATCTACCTGAGTATGAAAGAAAGTAGCAAGATGTTGAAACAAGTCTGGGCATATTGTAACATATTGCAAGAGACAGGATGTCAGGAGAATCCTCATTTGAATCAAGTAAGCTTCATATGTCCAGTTCATATGTCACATCAATCACAGACTGCCCCCCGAGAATGTGGGTTCCAGCAGCAGAACCATTCAC
Organism: Erpetoichthys calabaricus; assembly: GCF_900747795.2. Classification (NCBI taxonomy): domain Eukaryota; kingdom Metazoa; phylum Chordata; class Cladistia; order Polypteriformes; family Polypteridae; genus Erpetoichthys; species Erpetoichthys calabaricus. The sequence goes on from NC_041396.2 coordinate 227,571,855, forward strand.
CCTACAGCCCTGACCTGGCTCCCTCAGATTATTTCCTGTTCTGGGTTTTGAAAAAAATCGTTCTGTGGACAGCTGTTTTCAAGTGACAAAGATGTCAACGCAGCTGTGACTACCTGGTTTGAAGGTCAAACAGATTTTTTTTGCAAAGGGGTTAAAGTCACTGCAGGAAAAGTGGATGAAGTGCATGGAGCTATCAGAGGAGTATATTGAAAAATAAAAGAAAAAATCTTTGAAAACTCTTTTCTTTCCTACTGAGGTAGATAAACGCCCCCCTCATTTTGTTTATATATATATATATATATATATATATATATATATATATATATATATATATATATATATATACACACACACAGTATATGTATATACAGTACACCCGCAAATTTCGCAGGGGTTCGTTCCTAGAGCACCCGCGAATTGTGGATGTGGTTAAAAAAATGCCTGTTTTTATAGTTTAAACCATAAATATGCCCCCAAAACACTTTAATTTAAAACTCAGCTTAATACATTACCTAAAAAAAGAATGTAAAGGTAAATCCGTATACTGCACAGTACTGTACTGCTATGTCTCCCGTAGTGCTAGAATGTAAAATACCGATGTTACCGCTATATGTACTGTAATTCATGCAAGCACGTTTTCATTGCCAGAAGCCTTAGAAGGTGCCGGGCGTTTACACGGAATCTTGGGGCTTTAAGCCTTAAACTGCCACATACTTGGGGGTTAATGCATCCCTGGACGCCAAATACTTTTTTGCTGCACTTTAAGTAAACGTCACAATTTACAATGAAAAAGTGAAATTTTAATGGAACACATTTTTTTTAATGCAAGAGCATCACAATTACTGCAACACTGATAATTTTACAAACTGCTAATGAACTGTAAAAACTATTTAAAAAACTACTGGAACAATATGTACAAGGTGTAACGGACGCCATGGATGAAATCACTGAGCCAGCTGTGCTTGAACTGGTTTGTAAACAAGCACACAGAGGTAAGTGCTGATGCTGGCAGGCTAGTCTAGTGCAGCGGCTCAATCCCAGGGACAGTATGGCTGCAGTGCTGCAGGATGTCACGCTTGGGTCACAGAATTGCACAGAAACATAGGAGATTGTAGAGACAGGAACTTTATTCAAACACTTCAAACAAACATGGTGCAGATTCCAGAGACGCACCCAGACTTGGCCCGACCCACACGCACTCTCAAACAGAGACAAAAACAAAGCAAACTGGTAATCAAACAGCAAATAAAGAATGTACAGTAATCCCTTGCTATATCGTGCTTCGACTTTCACGGCTTCACTCTATCGCGGATTTTATATGTAAGCATATTTAAATATATATCGCAGATTTTTTGCTGGTTCGCGGATTTCTGCGGACAATGGGTCTTTTAATTTCTGGTACATGCTTCCTCAGTTGGTATGCCCAGTTCATTTCACACAAGGGACGCTATTGGCAGATGGCTGGGAAGCTACCCAAATAGAGCGCGTATTATGTATTAAATAAAACTCCTCAAATATATTGTGAGCACAGGGGCTGTTCGCACCCCTAGAGGATACGGCCGCTCCTCAAAAAACGCTGAAAGATTACCTTCACATTGCTCCCTTCCTTGCTGGGCTTACATGTGGCTGCTTTGTCAAGCGATATGCTTCCCGCACGGTGCTTTGCATACTTAAAAGATCAAACAGCATGTGTTGATTTTTGATTGTTTGCTTTTCTCTCTCTCTCTCTCTCTTGCTCTGACATTCTCTGCTCCTGATGGAGGGGGTGTGAGCAGGGGGACTGTTCGCACCCCTAGACGATACGGACACTCGTCTAAAAAATGCTGAAAGATTATCTTCAAATTGCTCCCTTCCGTGCAGCTGCTTTGTCAAGCGACATGCTTCCTGCACGGTGCTTTGCATACTTAAAAGCTTGAACGGCACGTATTGATTTTTGATTGTTTGTTTTTCTCCGTCTCTCTCACTCTCTCTGCCATTCTCTGCTCCTGACGGAGGGGGTGTGAACAGAGGGGCTGTTCGCACACTGGCCTAGAGGATACGGACGCTCCTCTAAAAATTGCTGAAAGACTACCTTCACATTGCTCCCTTCCTTGCAGCTGCTTTGTCTGGCGGTGCTTCGCATACTTAAAAGCCAAACAGCCCTATTGAAATTTTTGATTGTTTGCTTTTTTCTCTCTCTCTCTCTGACATTCTCTGCACCTGACGCGCACTCCTTTAAAGAGGAAGATATTTTTGCATTCTTTTAATTGTGAGATGGAACTGTCATCTCTGTCTTGTCATGGAGCACAGTTTAAACTTTTGAAAAAGAGACAAATGTTTGTTTAAAGTGTTTGAATAAAGTTCCTGTCTCTCTACAACCTCCTGTGTTTCTGTGCAAATCTGTGACCCAAGCATGACAATATAAAAATAACCATATAAACATATGGTTTCTACTTCGCGGATTTTCACCTTTCGCGGGGGGTTCTGGAACGCATCCCCCGCGATCGAGGAGGGATTACTGTAATTAAAACAAATGAAAACAACGATACCACCCCTGTTCCCCTTCCAGCGATTACACATTAAATACAACAAAGCACAAAGAAAACACACACAGTAAATCATGAAAAACGTTCATGAAAAACGGCAATGGATGAAATGTAATGATGAAAATAGATGGTACAAAGTTCCTCACGTTGAATGGAAATGTAAAGATAGTCGTACTGCTAGTTCCTGAAATGGTGAAGACGGGTGGACGGGTTCAGGAGTGCTCCTTTCTTTGCAGGATGGCCATGAATCCACTTTCAGTCCTCATGTACACAGGCAGATGGCACAGAATTCAGACGCCAATCATGATACGATCCAGCACAAAACGAATAAGTACAGGTAACCCAACAGAAGGCAGACAGACAGGAACTTGAAACAAAAATTACAAAAACTTTTTTTTTGCTTTTGGTCATCGGCCCCCTTTTTAAAGCCTTTGACCCCAACAGCCCCAGCACCATCAGCAGAAGACCAATCGGAGCCACTGCAGGGAGTGCTGGGAGTTGCAGTTTCAAATTCTATTGGCTACTTTCACCACCCCAAGCTGTGTTTTCCTCTACAGTTGCTTCCTGTTCTCTCTACAGTACAGTATTTCCACGAAAACAGCTATAAAAAGTGCGGAGGATATTTGTGTTTTCCGCTAACAATTATTAGATAGGTTCTAAGGAAAAATCCGTGAATGACTGAGGCAACAAACTCTGAACTGCAACTTTGTGGGGGTCTACTGTGTGTGTGTGTGCGAGTATTATATTGTGGTGTTGTGGGTCCACAGCTCTCTTAGCCAAGGCCGTTTTAAATAAATAACCACCGCGCTCGCGACTTAGCGAGATGGGTGTGGTAGTTCTGGCTGAAGCGGGTCTCAGGGCAATCTGCGGTGTGGGCGTTTCTCACCTAAGTGCACAGGTGAGAGACTGCCCACATCCGTGATTGTTCCTGGGGCTGCTAAGGTGCTGCAACTGCTATGCCCTCTCACTATATATAGAAGTGCTAGTCAGCTAGAGGAGAAAGATGAAAAAGAAAGAGAGAGAAAGAGACGGAGGTTGCTGAAGAAAGCAGGAAGTAAGAGAGAGAGAAAGAGACCGCCGGTGCGGGAGAGCGAGCGAGCAAGAGCAGGCTCGAGTTGGAGAAAGCAGGCAGCTGGGAGGAGAGCCCATGAGGGGAGTGTTTGGCCAACTCTCAGTGGGGCTGATGGAAGCGGACGCTCCAGCTGAGCGATTAAGTAGCTGGAGTGACCAGTAGAGGCGTCGACTTGACCGTCGATAGGAACGGGAGTCGAGGAGGCTTTGGGCTGGTATAGCCCCAGCGTGAGCACCTTGGCCGCTGGGGAAATAACCAAAGTCTTGGTCCGGTTTGGAGCCCGACGTAGCCAAGGATCGGAGGGCTACCGGACCAGAGTGAAGGGAAGCTGTTCCTGCAGGTAGGCGACTCTCCTCTTGAGCAGCCCAGATGGGAGTAGCAGGGGAGCCGCCATGGTAAAAGAAGACACCAGGCTTTTGTGTAACTGTTTTTAAGGATTGCTTCCTGTGATATTTTAACCTCGTTGTTTTTAGAAGATTTTTCTATTTGTTTTAAACCTCCACGTGTCACTTTCGTTTAATGAATTATTTATTTAATGAAGAAGATTTTTGAATCACTGCACTTTATTTTGGACACCTTGTTTTTGTTGGATTTTAAATAAAAGCAGCTTTGCACATTTTCATCATCCCCTTGCTGTGTTGTTGCCTCACTGTCTAGCTCATCTTGGTAACATTATCGATGGTGTAGGGTTCAAGGGCTCTCTAACAGCAGATGGGAGCATGGAGCCAAATCTGCATCGTCACATATATACACATTATTTAAGTGTGTATTATATATATATTCTCACACAATCGATTAATATTGGCAATTAAAAACTCTGTAAATGTAAATATACATGCATTTATATGTTTTAATCATTTTAAATCATTAATTGCACTACAGCTTTTTGCTGTTAAAATATACATTTACAGTATACACATGTTCGTTTCTTCAATGTATCAACTAGACATTCGCACTATAATTCTTAAAATGAAATTATAACTATGGATTATTAATTTAATTATGTGGTACTTGTTTCTTACCAAAACTTATGTTGTATGACACACAGCAATAAATAATAAACACAGTACACATCTTTAAAAAAAGCCTATTGTTTATTATGAGGCAAATTCAAATTAGTCTTTATCTTTTCTTTTTCCAATAAAAAGTGTAAGCTGCTGCATTTTAAACAAGCTTGCTGCCCAAACTCAAGCACTGTATGTTTTAATTTAAAGGATAAACTAAAAAGGTATGAATTATTTAAAGCAGCTTTTTTGCCATTTGTATAGTTGCACAGAATGACTTCTTGTTCACTGATAAAACAAGCTTCCAGTTGCTGCTCTTTGTTTACACTGCAGAAAGTTTGCTGCAAAAGAAAAAAAAGACACATGCTGGCTTAACTACCATAATACCTTGTGTGAAGGAGCACTGAAACTAAATTACCATAAAGCTTAAAAAAGCAGGGGGTGAAAATATTACATTTTGTGATCAGCCTTTATACCAACCACCAATCAAGTCTTTTTTTTTAGTGAAAAATCAGCCGATTTTGTTGGGTGGCCAATCAACTGGAGCATACCTAAAAAATATTGAAATTTATTTCATAATTATGACTTCACCACGATCATGTCTTATATGTGACTTGCTTTTACATTATTATAAGATTCCTGAAACTGATGATTCAATCTCTTAATTTCCCCTTTGGGACAAATAAAGTACTACTAAGTGTCTGCCCATCTTTCTGTCTATCAAATTTTGACTTAGTATCTCACAATTACTTTCACTATCTCCCAAATGTTGTTGGATAATATTACGTCAGAGGATATTAACAACATTTCTTAAATGTATACAACAACTTATGATGTCTGACAAACAGAAAGAGACAATTCAGTCTATCAAGCTCATTTGGTTAACTAGAAATTAATTTCTCTGAATATCGCATCCAGATCCTTTTTAAAATTTGTCAAGGTTTCCACTTTAAGTACATGACTGAGTAGTTTCTTCTCGAGTCTTGTGACCCTTTGAATAAAGAAGTGGTTCCTAGTTTCAGTTATAAATAGGGCTGGGTATCAGCAATGATATCCCAATTCAATTTGATTCCAATTCACAATGCTCCGATTTGATTCGATATTGACTTTATGTTGACTGAAGTGGTGGCTTTTTTAGAAATTACTTAATCATACATACATTAATATAATGTGATAAATTTCAGTAACAGTTTATTTGAAGGGTGTCTACATAGTGACTTCATAACATATGCATAAGCATGGAATGACATTTGAGAAGAAAAACTTGATTAGTAATGAACGCTTAATATCAGCATTTGGAAGATATGGAACAAAATATCATTGCTCTTTTTAAAAAAAAGAAAGAAAAAATGTTTTTACAGTACTGCACTCATTCATAATTGACCATAATTTAATACATGGATTTCCACATTAGAGTCCATACATATTAGGGGAAGGGGGTTAATAAAATGCAATGGCATCTACTGTATAAAACATCTATATCATGTTGCAAATAATATTATATTAAAATAATCAAATATTGCTTTTTAAATAATGTTATTCAATAACCTATTTATATGTTATGCACCTCCACATAAACGCCCTTCAACTAAACTGTTTGTCAAATTTATTCCCTATTGGACATTTAAAATAATCTTGAATTACTCAAAATTAAAGATACAGCAGGAAGACTCGTGTCTTTCTATAATTCTTCAGTTGCTCATTTGTAGCAGTCACGTTAATCAGTTTCGAAAATGTGCCCTCACACTTCTCAGACAAAAAGGGAGAATTTTAAAATGAGGATCTAGAGCTCATGCTTGTTGACAGTGGCATTGAATAAATGGAACATAAAAGAAAAAGAACCGGCCATCATGACTGATAAAACCACTATTATTGTGCTACTTCAGGTCAGCTGCTTTGTGTACACAATCACTTTTGTATAGCACGCTGCTCTGAAATTTCCAAAAATTGCCTGCTTGCTTTGCCAGGTGAGGTGTGTTGCAAACTTTTTCACAATAGTAGTACACTTAGCCACATACTAAAAGAGAAGCAACGTTTATTGGACCTGCCAACACACAAACTTGTGATTGATGCGATCATGCAATGGAACAGTGCATTGGAAATGCTACAAATGTTTTTGGAACAACAGCATCTCTGCACCTCTGTATATAGGCAGCAAGGTTGCTCGCAGTGTGACTGGAATACGGCGTGTTTGCCTGCAACACATCTGCCACAGGTACCCAGTTGTTTTTAATGTGTGATTGTCACATAGGAATCTGCTGCCTTGGATGTTCAGCTATCGCATTTAGGTCTACTGTCTCCACTTGCCCTGAGAGACGAGGCGATGTTATGCTTAAGATCCACATAAAGCTTAAGTACAATATCTTCACTCAGTTGCTTACTGGTTTTTATAGCACACTGTAGTTCAAAAATCTGTATCATTTGTCAAAAGCCATCGTTTCCAATAATGGTGTAGGGTCTCTTATTTTTACAGATAAAAACTGCTATAAATTCTGTTATTTTTTTGGGCATGAGGTGAAATAAGTGGAAGCCTGGAGCTACCTGCCATCTCCAGTGTAGATTGTTTAGGTTCTTCTCGTTTGAATGTTGACTAAGATTATGTTAATGGGTGACGTTGACATAAATGATTTCTCAAATTTGTTGTGTTCCCCTCAAATTCTCCTAACACTTTCTAAGTGAACTCACCTGATTTGTTATCAGATTGGTCTACTCTCACACTTTATGACTAAAAACACACATACACTTAGATATACACATACATACAGACCCTAACCACAAAAGTGCTGTATGAATGACATATACACCATTCTCTCTAGCACTTTAACCACATAAGTGCTGTATGAATGACGCGCCACTCTCTAGCAATTAAAGAGACTTACTTATCTTTGGCACAAACAACATACAATGTCTTAAATATATCTCAGACATAAATGTTACTTTAGGTCTCCAACAATATATTCAAACATACAAAGGCTCATCATCCTGGGCTATAGGCCACTTATTAACCAGTAAATGCCTTACTTTATGTACTGTTCAGCCAGATAAAACCTCATAGTTCAGATCATATGGCAATTCTTGACTGCTCCAGGTGCTCTGAATATTTACCTTTTTACTTCAATCATTCTAAATATAAAGACAGTGTGCAAAGTTAAAAGTAATGTGGTGTTTATTAAAGAACAATAATACCAGTAGAGAAAAGCATAAAAGAAAATGCAGACGGCAAAGTCTGGATATATATAGTCTTTAGAAAAAGCTTACTAAACAGTGTCAAAGATGAATATCCTTGGGCAGCTTTTGATCTAGCAATCGATATTGTTCATTAGGTGCTTTAGCTGACGATCAGATGAAAATGGTTGCACATCTCTCGCCCTCTTCTGACGTCGCTGATTTTGTCCTTCTCCCCTTCTCTTCTTTCTCTCTCCGTCTGTTGGGCAAATTATATTTATAATAAATTCCAAGTCTTCGTGATGTGTGATATAGGGATTCTTTGTGACATGGGCTTCGTGATGTGCCTTTGTGACTTGGGCTATTACACAACTTTGATTGGTTGGCTGTCAAAAGTTCTGTTTCCAAGTGATAAGATAATCAACACATCCTTAAGTAAAACCATAGAAGCAGATGTTTTAAGGTGATACAATTCAGGAAAACAGGATGATTTGATATTAACTATTGTTGTAAAATTAAGTTCATCTTTGTCTGTGAGGACAAAAAAATAACATAAACTAACATATTTTTACCCAGGCCTAGATATAAATTCACTTTCATTTAAGCACTGTCTCAATGCAAGTCACTGCCTGTTTCAGCACAGGTGTTGGGGTGAACAGTTAATCAAGTAGCTATTTGTAAACCAATACCTGAGTAAATCCATGAAAAACATGTGAAACTAAGCTTGTACTGGTTGTGCAAAATTGTACAATTGACACTATGAAAATGGTAATGAGTTTCAGTTGCCCTCTTTGGAAAGCAATTGAAATTAAAAAAGCAGTCCACTAAAGTCACTGCTGTGCACATTTTTGTCCAAAGGAAGAGGCCTCAAGCTAAAGTCGGCACTATAATACCCCCACCAACCCATGAAAGCCAGTAATGGGAAGGGTGAGTTTTTAGCAGTGAAAACATGTGTTTACTGAAACAGTAGATCAACTTTTTACTAACCGAACAGCCCCTTTTAACTAACCGAACACAGGAAACATGAAATGACCAGCAAAACTGGCTAACATTCAAATACCATGGATGTATGTTAAAACACAACATTACTCAAAATTCCCCTCTCTGCTTTTAAGTAATGTTAATGTCAGAATGAAACAGTGCAATCATTAAGCAAAAACTTCAAATAGCAGCCACATTTTTTCTTACACGTCTCAGCATAGCAATATGAGTAGTAAGATCACATAGAGCAAAACAGTTACTAAAACTCATAATAATTAGAGCCAGAAGCAAAACTTGCACATTTAAACATAATGAAATTTTTGGCAACATTCAATTCTGAATTATTACTGTGTAATGTTTTAAATATGTCATCATGATCTCATTCCCTTTGAGAGAAATGCCATTTTTAATCACTGAGTCTGAAGACAGATGCTCCCCTAGAGAAGACATTTAAAGAGCATTACACATTTAAAAATAAACAAATAAGTAAGTGTTCAACAAGTAAAAATCCAGGATGAGGAAAGAAAAAAAAAATCAAGACTACTTGAGGTAACTGCTTTTTGAACAAAAATGGCATTGAAATATTCAGTCACTTCTCTCATAAAGCCATGCTGAAAGCACCTGCACATGACGTTTAAAATAAACACTTAGTTTGAGAATATAGAAAAGCATGGTTAAAAAAAAAAAAAAGAATAATTTTACAGCAGAAATACAAAAATACAGATGTACATTAAGCAGATCAAAGGAAAGAATGCTGTCTCTGTAAATGTCTCTACAATTTATTTTTGTCATATGTCATATTTGTCACTATACAGTGATACCTTGAGATACGAGTGCCTCAATGAGTTTTTTGAGATACGAGCCGTCACTAGGTCGATTTTTTGTCTTGAGTTACGAGCCAAAATTCGAAATACGAGCCATCAAAAAGCTTGTCCCTGCACATTCCGAGGAACTGACAACAGAGGAGTTGACAGAACTACATACGCAGCAACATACAGAGGTTCTGCAGGAGATCGGTATCGCGGAGGAGGTTATCTCTTAAAATGAGATAAAGGAAGTGTTTGCAATGTGGGAAAAAGTTTCGAACTTTAAAGAAAAGAAACACCCTGAAAAAATTACAACTGATCATACAGTGGTGCTATTTAATGACACTTGCCTAACGCCTGACTTTATTGAAATGAAACTGAACGTGCAGCCACGCTATTTAATGACACTTGCCTAACTCATTTCAGAAACATTCTAAAGGGGAGGACTAAACAAAGCTCCTTGGACAGGTTTCTATTGAAACGCCCTGCGAATGAAAGTGATGAAAGCGTGACAAAAAAGAAAAAAACTAGTGAAAAAGAAAATTAAGTTAAGCAAAAGTGAAGTGAAAGAAAAAAACATTACAATACGCTAATTGGCTTTGCCAACGTCTGTTTATTTCTTTAGATTCTCTTTTATGTATTAGGTTTTATTTTGTTTGTATACAATATTTGTTCATTATAAATACATTTTTCTTATGTTGAAAACTTTTAACAAAAAATTGGGGTGGTTTTTTGGGGGCTGGCATGAATTAATCTCATTTCAATTAATTTCAATGGGGGGAAATTAATTTGAGATACAAGCATTTTGACTTACGAGCTCGGTCATGGAACGAATTAAACTTGTATCTCAAGATATCACTGTAAATGCATTTTGATAATCTAAACAACTTCAAAATGAAAGTAAACAGAAGAAACGATGGGAACCAAGGACAGCCTTAATAGATTGCTCACATAAGACATTTACATCTGCATGATATGCTCATATATATGGGTAGGCACCTGGTCATTTAAACTATGGCAGATACATTCTTCTAAAAGTAAATTCAAGTCTGTTTCTTTGCATGCCTGCTTTTACCATAAAACAGATCTCTATATCTATGAAACTACTAATATAAGGTATAAATTGCTCTTCTGATACAAACCATTCTAACCTGAATATACCAGATTGTGCTTTATATTACATGAAGTATAATAAATATAAAACCTTACCACATTTGGGTTTCACAGTGGTAAGTGCTGCTGTCTCATAGCTTCACAACACTTGACACAAATTCCTGCCCATGCACTGTGTGGAATTTAAATCCTTGCACTATCCCAACATATGCATGTTAGATTAACTGGCAGCACTAAATTGGCCAAGTATAAGTGGATGTGGTTGTGGGTGTGGGCATAACTGTACCATTTGACCGACTGGCGCATCTTACAAAACTTGTAACCGGCACTTGCTTGATTATGACAGAATACTGCAAGTAACGCACGTAATAAATTTGATCAGAGTTCATTTTTACTACCCTGGCTACTTTTTTTTAAATTTAATTGTTGAATGTTGCTTGAAAACCACCAGCACAATCAGAAGTATGGCAGTAATTTCACATTAGATTACTGAAGTTCACTCTAAATACTGAGAAGAAAAAAACAAAACTCTTGCACATAAAAATGTAAATGTATTATACATGGGCACTTAGTGGAAATGTGGGGCCAAACTATAGTACCCTTCTTTAGATTTACTTCTTATTGTAGTCAGTCAAGCAGCATTAACCAGCATTAACTTGCTTTACACAGTGTCTTTCAAAGAAAGTGCTGTTCAAAGCACTTTGCTAAAAATAGTAACAAAACCTAAAAATCCCAAATCAGCATCTAGCTTGTGATCATTCTACCATATTAACAGGAATGTATTTAAAGGGAATATAGAAGGGTGTGTTAGTGGTTGCACTAAGAATCTGTTTCCTCTCAGCAACCTGGAAGCAGATAACCCAGAAGACAACTCTTTATTCCAAGTCCACATGCCTCTTCCAGCCACCAGACCATATAACTAGCTAAGTGAACTCACTCTGCTGACAGGAGAACTGATGAATGCATTGCAGAAGACCTTAAATAAACACTAAAGACTGTACCAATGCTGTTCTGAGGCTGTATTCTCCCATTAACTCATACTGCCTACCTCAATTCTTTTTTGTTTTATTTGTCCTTTTCTTTTTACAACAGTTTAAGCAAGGCCATGTAGGCTGCATGACTTGGAGACGGTAAGAGGCAGTTGATGTCATAAAGTTGAAGAGATGTCCACAAATGTATGCAAGTAATGGGGTGTGTGGAATAATCAAATTATATTTTGATATTGGTTCATTCTATTATAAAAAACGTTGTGCAAAAGCTACTGAAAGCTTCCGCTTTGGTGACTTGTGTTCTCTGTATACATAATTTAATAAATAAGTGCTTAGAACTGCTTGTCTTCTCCTCTCATGATCTGATTTTTCCTCAACACAGGAAAAAGGAAGCTGGGAATTGGGCATGGATAAACGCCATTAACCAAATATGCCTTAAACTCTAAGTACTTGCATAGACAGCAAAAATAACCAGGCTGTATGCACCAGATAAGCAGAGGTAGTTTAATGGCTGCCAGAAAGCTGTTGTGTAGCACTGTCATAGAACTTCAGAGATGAACTCTGCAACCAGTTCAAGTGTAGCTCATCTGACCATATTACCCTATGATTCACCAATAAAAGCTCATCCAATAAAATGAAGCAAAAATTTATAAGTGTAAAATGCACTGGTAAAATGTCATGAAGTGAGGCAAAATATGAGATGGGAAAAATGTCTAAATATGACTATTAGGGCAGCATAATCTTTAATATTATACACCTATCTGCATCAGTGAGGCACATCCTTTTTTGTGATTAATTATATATTTAATAAAGTCAAAAAGAAAACAATATGTCAAAATGAGAAGCAATAAATATATTAAATAAATCCACATGGGACATCTTACCCACCCCTTCCATCTGGTCTCATGTCTAGTGCCATACTACCAGAAAATGTCAACCAATCATACCACTACATTTGACCAAGCTAGGTGCTTCATCACAAACCTCTGCACATAAATGGCTTAACTTTGGAAACAGAGAGTCAGGTTGTAAAAGGTAGACACTAGTCAGCCAATTCTTCCACATAATTAGATCAGAGGACTCCAATTTAGAAGCAAGGAGAAGTTTAGCTGTGCCCAGATATAAGAATGTACACAGGTGCACTAAAAGAGCAAGGATTTTGGGTCCGTACCTCACAATATCATGGGCTATTACCATCTGGCACTATAAAGAATAACTAACAAACAGGCTTTACTTTTTATAACACTTTATACTGAATACCATTCAAGGGTGCTTTTATACAGCAGTCACAAAATTTTTTTTTTTTTTTGATTATAGAATAGGAATGTTATATGGCTTATTCTAAGTCACACAGTGACTCAGTAGTAGGGACTGTGATTTAAAGTCAATGCCTCTGCCACTATGCTACGTGACCTTCTGTGCTTGTATATTAACTTGTATATATGAATGACTTCTCAAATCTGTCATGTTTTCTACTGGACTGCTTACTGTCGCTTGTTTCTCTATACTGTCAGATTGTCTGCCATCAGCATTTGCCACTTCTGAATTCTCTACTTCTCTGCCTCTGCTTTCTCTATGCTGCTCATGTGTTTATAGTTTTAGACACTAAGATTTTTCAATTCTTGTTGAATATTAGGCTTTTGCTAAATTTCACCCATCAATCATTTGAGATAACGATCACAGGTTATGATTGTTCATCTTATTGCAGGTAAAACTTTGTAGTACTTTGGCATTATGGTACCAATTGTAATATTATGAATGAAGATGACAAAGCACATATCTAAACCAAAAGGGAGTTCAAAAATATTAGACAGCAGCTTGGGAGAAATGTTCTTTACAAGGTTATTAGGCAAAGGAAAGAATTATTTTACTATTACAGCACCCTAGAGGGCAACAGGAAGACAATAAGCTTTTCAATGTTTTATTGCACAGTCAGCACCGGTCTGTAGAAGCTAAAAACAATGGAGAGGAAGAAATAAAGATCAGTAAAAACAAGGCATATTGTGTTTAAGGTGAAAACACATTTTTATATGCTGAACCAGATTGCTCATGAGATTAGGAAGTTACACAATCAAAACAAGGATCACAATGATGGAATCGATGTATGAATTTAAAACAGGAAAACAGCATGGTAAGTGACATTCTGGGCAGGTTGTGGAGGATAATATGTATAGATGATGACACCCCCTTGCTTTTTCTCTAGAGGAAGCAAGGCTGTTGCTAAAGTTTACTTTGCCAATTCACCACAAAGAAAAAATAGAGACAGAATGCTTCAAGTCAGGTCATGTGGCTTTGTTGGACTTTGCATAAACAGCACTGAAGAATACGGTGGCACAAAATAATATTCCCCAGTATCACAGTGAAACATACACATAAACACAGGAGAAGTGCAAGACAGGTAAAAAGCTATACTATAAAAAGTTAAATAAATAAATAATAAGTAAGTGAATGTATAGTAATAGTTTCAAATAGATAGTTATAAATAAATAAAAACAACATGTATAAAAAAACAATGTTAGTAACAAGTGTAACAAATATACAGTACTGCATATAAATAAGCTTCTAGGAACGGATCTGAGAGCAGGGGAACAGCACTGAATTCAGAGTCAGAATAGTCAAGGAATTGAAGGTGTTGCAGAACGTGGCAGAACTGGCAGGGATGCTACAGTACCTTCTGCCAGATGGAATTGGGACAAAGAGATTGTGGGAAGGATGGGAGCTGTCCTTCACAATGCTATAGACTTTGCAGATGCACCACTTTATAAAGACACATCTATTGGAGGACAGAGATCTTTTCTGCTGCGTGTACTATCCATTGTAGGACCAGAGACAATGAAGTTCGCAAACCAGACATTGATGCAGCTGGAAAGAATGACTTTAATGATGCCCCTGTAGAATGGTTAGAATCAGGTGAAGAAGACTCCCTTCATTCATTTTACAGACATCTGTAGCTTTTGTGTAATCTCTCAAAAAACTCTGAATGAAGTTTAATACCATCTATCTGAAAACACACACTGCTGTATTTCAAGATATGTCTGCAGAAAAGGTAACAACTCACACAGCCTTAATTTACCCAATACAGTGATCCCTCGCTATATCGCGCTTCACCTTTCGCGGCTTCACTCCATCGCGGATTTTATATGTAAGCATATTTAAATATATATCGCAGATTTTTTGCTGGTTCGCGGATTTCTGCGGACAATGGGTCTTTTAATTTCTGGTACATGCTTCCTCAGTTGGTTTGCCCAGTTGATATCATACAAAGGACGCTATTGGCAGATGGCTGAGAAGCTAGATTGCTTACTTTTCTCTCTCTCTTGCGCTGACTATCTGTGATCCTGACGTATGGGGATTGAGCAGGGGGGCTGTTCGCACACCTAGACGATACAGACGCTCGTCTAAAAATGCTGAAAGATTATCTTCACGTTGCTATCTTTTGTGCAGCTGCTTCCTGAAACGACATGCTGCATGGTGCTTCGCATACTTAAAAGCTCGAAGGGCACGTATTGATTTTTGACTGAAAAACAAACTCTGTCTCTCTCTTTCTCTCTCTCCCTGCTCCTGACGGAGGGGGTGTGAGCTGCCGCCTTCAACAGCTTTGTGCCGCGGTGCTTCGCATACTTAAAAGCCAAACAGCCCTATTGATTTGTTTGCTAGAGATTGTTTTCTCTATCTATGTGACATTCTGTGCTCCTGACACGCACTCCTTTGAAGAGGAAGATATGTTTGCATTCTTTTAATTGTGAGACGGAACTGTCATCTCTGTCTTGTCATGGAGCACAGTTTAAACTTTTGAAAAAGAGACAAATGTTTGTTTGCAGTGTTTGAATAACGTTCCTGTATCTCTACAACCTCCTGTGTTTCTGCGCAAATCTGTGACCCAAGCATGACAATATAAAAATAACCATATAAACATACGGTTTCTACTTCGCGGATTTTCTTATTTCGCGGGTGGCTCTGGAACGCAACCCCCGCGATGGAGGAGGGATTACTGTATCCCCCAAGTTTCAGGTGGCTAGGATTTTTTTATCCAATATTTTGGCATTTATTTAGACAGAATCATTCCTGATATCATTATATTATCAAATATGTGTTTGACACAATCCACGACATACACAAAGCTTACCTTCTTTGACCACATAATATGTTTATTGAGTTGGGAGATGTGTCTCAAGAAGACAATTCATCCCATGGTATAAATTAATATAGAAAGGCAAGTTCACATGGTTCAAGAGAGACCCACTGCATTAAATAAAGCATGAATATATAAAAACTGGAGTTTTGCCTTCAAACAGAATATGCCTCCCACTAGATTCAACCATAACCTCATTTATTTGGAATTAATAACATCCACGTATCCAAAGGGCAACCCTACAAAGACCTAAGGCGGAAGGCGGCATGACTCTACCTAACTTTCAATTTTATTACTGGGCAGCAAATACATAAACTATAAAAACATGGACATGGACACAAATAGATGAACATACACAGGCTTGGTCTGCAATAGAAATAAAATCCTGCAGTACTTCTTTAAATTCCTTGCTTTGCACCCCAATAAATCCAAGTTATCACCAATATACTAACAACCCAATTGTGCTTCACTCAATCAGAATATGGAACTAATGTAGGAAGTATTTTAAGATAGAGAAGCTTTTATCTGTGGCACCTCTGCATGATAACCACCTTTTTCCACCCTCTCAAACTTATGCAGTTTTTAATGCCTGGAAAACATTTGGGATTAAATCACTTAGAGATCTGTACATAGTCAACGTCTTTGCATCCAACAAACAATTACTTTCCAAATTTAACTTTCCAGCAACACATTTCTTTCACTACCTTCAAAGTCGAAACTTTGTTAAACAGAACCTGCCCAATTTTCCTCACCTCCCACCTACCTCTATGCCAGAAAAAATATTGCTCAGTCTCAAGGACTCAGACAGCATTTCCATAATATATAAAACTATTTTACAGTCCCTCCCTCTCAAAGATCCAAGAGAACAATGGGAAAAGAACCTCTTACTCAACATTTCAGAAAAGAAGTGGAAAGTAGCAATGCACAGAATTAACTCAAGCTCCATATTCACTCAGAATAACTCAAAATTATATATCGAGCACATCTCTCTCTTTTAAAATTGTCCAAAATGTTTCCAGGCCATGATCCAACCTGTGAACACTGCAATCAAGTTCCAGCCTCACTGGGCCACATGTTTTTGGCCTACACCAAATTAACATCATTTTGGACCAAAATCTCTAAATGCCTTTCAGACAGCCTTGATGTCACAATTCCTCCTAATCCACTAACAGATGTGTTTGGGGTACTTCCAGGTGGTCTTAAAGTGGAGAAGGACAAACAAACTGTAATTGCCTTTACTGGCATGTAGACTTACCTTGCTCAGTTGGAAGAATCCTAACTCTCCTATTCTAAGTCGGTGGGTAACTGATGTTATATACTATTTGAAACTGGAAAAAATCAAATTTGCACTTAGAGGATCTGTACAAACCTTTTTCAAACTCTGGCAGGATCTAATCAATAACATTTTAGAATACGCATTTAAATTGAGGAAGCAGGTTCTCTCCCCTCTTTTACTCCATTTATCTTTATTCATTTATTAATTATCACTTAATATTACTTATCTTTACTAGCATAAAGTTTTACACTGCTGGCCTGGCTCTTTTTCTCAGGGGAAGGGGTTGATTTGTTTCGAACCTTTTTTTTTTTTGTAAAATTTGAGTTATGTGTTTGGAATGTTACTTGATTTTAATAAAATCAATGCAATATTAAAAAAAAAAAAAAAAAGAATACGCCTCCCATTTTCACTTTCACAACAACTGCAATTACCAAGAAGTCACTTGAAGCCATTTTGGCTGTCTGTTAGGGATTTTAAGATAAACATTTTCCAGATTATATCATGTCCTTTATTTCAGTGTATTTTATTAGTATCAATATACCTATATTTTCAACTTTTCCAGCAATTTTCAGTTACCCTTTACCTAATGTTGGGCACTGTCCTTGAAATTTGTATTTTAAATATATTCTTAAAAGATTCATACTTCTTTTGTTTTTAGATTTCAGCTACAGTATGTGAGGTTTAGTCCTCATTATCATGAGTGCTTCCTTTAGTAATGTCTGTACCTGCTAATGAATGGTTCCACTCTGAAAAAGAATTAAGGAGTGAAGACAAGTTTTGAGCAGGACTGTGGGTTTTGTCTTTAAATTAGGAAGTCTAAATTTGCTTTTATAGTATAGTAGTTTTGTTATCAATGTGTGATGCAAATCTAAGAAGACAGTAACTATGTAAATGTACACAATGTGAGGATATTCTCATCTTGTAAAATGTCTGTATTAAGCTTTTCATTGTTTTTTAGAGGAAAGCAATTTGTACTCATCTTTTACCTGTTATAATTTTGCTTTTGGAAAGCAATGAATCATAATTAACAACTCAACTGAACTTAATAGGATTCGTATTGACTTAGAATAATAATTAAATCCAACATGTTAGAGAGTATGTGTATCACAGTGTCGTGAATGTAAATGACTACAGATAGTACAGTTAAGAACTGAGACTACCAATACAGACTCTGCCCTGTAGAATCAACAGAAGTGGTTTCATGGGTACCTGGTTGGACTACAAAAAGCAGGGATTGCCAGTATGTTTTCTTGCTTTAGTAACAGATATGGTGGTACTTCACTCAATGTACCACCCTGCACCCAGACTTTTTTTTTTTTTTTTTTTTTTTACTTTATTCATGTTATGCAGCTCAAACAATCTCTCAAAACTTTTCTTTAGAAGCAAAATATTATGGCACTATAATAGTGAATGCCCTTTATTAAGAGCAACCAAGTCTTCATAAAAAGCTACATTAGCCTAAGATTAAGTGGTGTACAAATAAATAGCAGATATAAATAAAGGTGAAAACATCAGTCACCCCATTCACTTTCTGAACGTGTTATATCTGCTACAGACAGTTTCTGTCTGTCCCAGAAACAGGCAGAGATTAGGGACTAAATCTGGCCACAACACAAGTCCATGACAGAGTACTCACAAGCAGATATATATACAACCTAAAAAGTACATCTTTGGGATGTGGACAAAGTATTGAGAGGAAAATATGGAAAAGACATGCAGTAGACAAGCCAGAATGAATTCTTTGCGAAGGTCCAAGCACTGTGAGTGGTAAGATTACTAATAAGTCAACCTGATACCCCATAATTCTAAAACACTAAATTCAATAATCTATACCTTTTGGAGTTCAAATTTTACACAAGCTAAGAAAAATGTTTGGACAAGCCTGTTAATAATGAGAGCGATGTAAACAGCAGGTCCAAAAAAGAAAGGTTCTTTGTAATTCAGGAAGAGTTTACTTAAATATGGGACTCTTTGGACTCTAGACTGACAGTAGGAGTAAGTGCACTATACAGAGAGGCACTTTCTGTGTACACTTTACAAGGTACTCCATGATTCAAAAATACAATGTTTTAAAATGGATTGTAATTTGGAGAGTACCGTCACTGAAAAAAAAGGTGAGAAAGAGTAAGAGCAAAATGTTCGAGTCCTTTAACAACAGGACTTATTTATCAAAAAAAAAGTTCCAAAACTAAATGTGCTGCATGATATACAGAAAAACAACAAACATTAATTAATGTTAAAGGTTGCTCTGCGTTACAAGAATGTTCCAAAATAAAAGGTGAAAACTGCTTTTAAAATTTAAATTGCTTTGTGATTTAGATATAGAGAGAGAGAGAGGTGGGGGTGGAGTTGGGGGAGAATGAGCACTTCAATGGAGTGGGCTATGCTAGTCAAATAAAAGGCAACCCACAATTGTACAAGTCTATAATTACTATAAATGCATGTCTATAAAACATATCATGTATCATTTCCCTTCAATGGAATTACTTCATCGACATAGAAATAAGGCAGCTTACTGTGTTAGTGTTAAGCAAGAAATGGTGGCAGAAGTAAGTTCACAAGCTAACATATTCACAAGTGGGGAATACATGTGAAGCATGACTGATCTGGTAAAATATACATGTTTCATATTTTTTTTTAAAGAAATTTGTTTGCATCTGAACTACAGTATGTTTTGTAACATTTTCCATATTTGTTGATTTAAACATTGTATCACCTATATATCTCACAAATTTGCTGTAATATTCACCAAATTAAGGCAAAATTTAACTTCAGGATTTTCAATACATTTTGCCAACTCAACATAGTGGAATTTTTCATATGAATTCAATTGGTATTGCTGTAACACTTGATGAATGTACATCTAGTAAAAAAAAACAGGCATACATTTTCAATTGGCAATTTATATAAATGACATTTGTATGGGTGCTGCTTGAATGGGTAGTTCTGCAAATGCAAGAGTGTATCATACCAGTATTTTTAAAAGATGGATAATGAGAATCCTACATTTCACAGACTGAAATACAAAAATACATTTCTATTAATCAATTCTCTCTTCCTGTGTAACTATTTAATTAACCAATTAACACTTTTCTGAAAGTGCAGGATTAGGTGTTTTATGTGCTTTTTACATAGTAATTACATCTAAAACCACAAGATAAATCATTCACTGCTTCTTCCACTTTATTTTTCACTCTCAAATATGATTGTCTACACTAGGATTTGTATTTTTACTTTAACAACTGATTTTGAATACAGTAAAGAGAGATAATGTAGGAGAACTACTCATTAGAGAAAATAATCTGCAATCTTGTTAGTATGTCTTTCAGTTAAAGAAACACTCCTTACTAGTTTTGTTTCCACTTGATCTTTAAAGATACAGTTTAATACAATTTGAGTTTAGCCTAACTCACCTTTGTAGTTTTCCTCTAGTTATTTAATTACGGTGCATTTAATAGATAGATAGATAGATAGATAGATAGATAGATAGATAGATAGATAGATAGATAGATAGATAGATAGATAGATAGATAGATAGATAGATAGATAGATAGATAGATAGATAGATAGATAGATAGACATTCACATACTCCAGCAGCAGCATACTGATAAAAACAATATTAATTAAAGACTGATAAAAACACACTGCAAGTTAAAAAATGCAAGGTGGAGAGTATAATAGACAATAATCTTGTATACTGTTACCGTTTACCCCCCCCCGGGTGGAACTAAAGAGTCGCATAGTGTGGGGGAGGAACAATCTCCTCAGTCTGTCCGTGGAACAGGACATTGACAGCAGTCTGTCGCTGAAGCTGATCGTCTGTCTGGAGATGACAATGTTTAGTGGATGCACTGGATTCTCCATGATTGACAGGAACCTGCTCAGCGCCCATCGCTCCGCCACAGATGCCAAACTGTCCAGCTCCGTGCCAACAATAGAACCTGCCCTCCTCACCAGTTTGTCCAGGTGTGAGGCGTCTCTCTTCTTTATGCTGCCTCCCCAGCACACCACCGCATAGAAGAGGGCGCTCGCCACAACCGGCTGATAAAACATCTGCAGCATCTTATTGCAGATGTTGAAGGACACCAGCCTTCTAAGGAAGTATAGTCGGCTCTGTCCTCACTTGCACAGAGCATCAATATCGGCAGTCCAGTCCAGTTTATCATCCAGCTGCACTCCCAGGTATTTATAGGTCTGCACCCTCTGCACACAGTCACTGGGTCCAGGAGGGGCCTGGGCCTCCTAAAATCTACCACCAGCTCCTTGGTTTTTCTGGTGTTCAGGTGTAGGTGGTCGCACCATTTAACAAAGTCCTTGATTAGGTTCCTATCCTCCTCCTCCTGCCCACTCCTGATGCAGCCCACGATAGCAGTGTTGTCAGCAAATTTTTGCACATGGCAAGACTCCGAGTTGTTTTGGAAGTCCAATGTACTGTATATAGGCTGAACCGGACCGGAGAAAGCACAGTCGCCTGCGGAGCTCCTGTGCTGCTGACCACAATGTCAGACCTGTAATATGTAATATTTACCAATAAAAACAATATTCTCATGACTAGCATGGTGTCACTGTGCTTAAGGCTGTAGCCTCACACCTCCAAAAACCCAGAATAAATTCCCATCTTGGTCACTGTTTGCATAGAGTTTGTGTAAGCTTTTCTCAAACACTCTATGTTCCTTCCACATATTAAACGTGTATATTAAGTTCACAGGTGACAGTAAACTGGTCATTATTGAATGATGGAACATGTGTGAGTTTTTTAAAGGGTTGGCCTTCCATCCAGAGTTTATTCCTTCTTTGAACCTCACGATACTTGGAAAATTTCTGACTTCCATTACCACATCAAGCACAATTTATGTTCAATAAACAGATTTACAATGTTCATTCTGAATCTACATACATCAACATACATGATTTAAATTACTTTTTCCTTAAAAAGAAAAAAAAGATATAAAATTGAAGTTAATGCACTGCACTGCACTGCACATATGATTTTCACAATATAATGAATGCTATACAGTATAATCAAACTTTTGCATATCTTACCAGCTTTTGTTTTGTAGCTGAAAATTAACAATCTGCAATCTGTAAAAACATATTCTTTTGTTACATTGGTAGAGAACTGAGAAGCTTCTCTCTTCGGGAATATTTTTTATCTCTAGATGTTAACAAGATTCTAGCTGAAAATATCATGTGTCTATGTTTGCTGTAACAGTCTACAGTCATTATATGTTGTGTAATAGCTCTGTGGTTCACTGCTACTTTTTGTTTAGCATTGACAAAAGAAGCATTCCTTATTTGAAGTTATTGGGCTTGCATGCAACAATGCTACTGCTTGACATGGAAAAAGCTAGCATACATGGGATTTAACTACAATGCCAAATATTTAATAACCATTAGGAAAGTTACAAAATATGTCAATGTTTACACTCAAAATCAGTGTAATGGAACATTTTTCATGTAATGCAATCAAAACTTTAATGCAGACAATTACATGGTAAAACATATCTAATTTAGAAAATAGTGCCAATTCAGGGCAAGTCTTCAACTTGCAGTTGATACTGCTATAAAAGGCTTCAGCTCCCCAGCACCATATTTTCTAAATTGGTTTAGAAAACAGAACTGGGCACATTTATAAGCGTGAAACACTTATATATAGTAACACCTTATTTCATTAACACAGGTAGTTCCACTATAGGGATAATATGGGCACATATATAATGACCAGGTTGTATTTGGTTATTCAATGGCCGAAACTTACGTCTCCCTCATCAGCTGCCCTCCAACTCTTCTGATGCTGCCATTCTGATCTATCGTGTTAGTTCCAAGCAGAACCGCTACACTCTCTCATCAGCCTCATCCACTGTCTGCATATTCACTCTGCCTCACACCTCACTTGGGGTCAGGGGCACTTTCTCCATCCCCATGAACCAAACCCTTAAGGCGATTTGCCAGTGAACATGCACTGAGGCCAATGGATTTTAACAGAAGAGAAGGGCCTCCTAACTGTGTGCAGCTAAAAGCACCAACTCTGTGCCTCAACCTTTCATGCTATGCAGTAGCTCCTTTCACAGCAGGGTGCTAACACCAATGATTCTGCTACATGGCAATTTCTTTTCTCCAGATTCTACCCTCTTGATAATCATTGTATTTTTAATAAAACTTTCTGTGGTGTGTTCAGAGCATGCACAATAAAAGAAATGAAAAAGGCCACAAATCAGTTGTCAACTTTCTAAATGCATGATGACTTGTTCTTGCTGAGGACATGGTAATAAAAGAACTTAGGACAATGTGTTTCAGTGAACTCACTGATATTCCCTCATACTAATCAATCTGTAAATACGTGGGGAGAACATGAAAAACTCATGTATACCCTGGTGCTGTGAGGCACAATTGACAGCTCTACATTATATCAAGAGTACAACATATAAGAAGCTGGGAGAGGGAATGATTTGCAAACACATGCACAGCACTGTTGAGAACACTTACGACACAGAGAAACTCTTTGAGTTATTACTGTAGAGTTGTCTACAGAACAAATATAGAACAAAGACAGCATTCACATCTGGGCATCAACATTCAATAATGTTAGTAACAGTGTTTGGCAATTACTTTCTAAGGTGAATCCATGACCCTGGCCCTACAAGACATCATGGAGGAAGAAGAGCACTGGAGTAAAATCTACAGCCTGTCTCCTTTTAAAATGGCTGAATGTCACAACAATGGTTTACTATGTGTTTTTTTTTTTCTTCCTAAAATGACATGGATATGCACTTTTGGAATATGTATGTAATCTCAAGATACAGTTTTTTCTCTTAGAAATGGACATATTCCTTAAGTTTTTTAGACTTTTCTTTATAATGGAGATGAAGGGTACTGGAGTCCCATTAGAAAAGGCAACAGCGGGCTAGTTGGGTTTTTGTTTTAAATTTATAAAATATGCTTCACTTTAGAATGTAATTTCACATGGCAATACCATCATTGTGAAGAAATAACTTCAACATGAAAAATACCAACATTACCATTTAGGGATCTTACTAAAGAACTGTTAAACTGAATTTCCTTGGTTTACTACCAGTACTGTAAACTTAGCTAACCACAGCACACAAAAAAACTGATTATGGCAGTTTACCAAACAGTTCATAATGTTATGTCTAATGCTATAATAGAACATCAGGTGTAGGAGATTCAAACTGTCAAAATGTTTTTTAAATAAATCTTTTCATTTAAAAACTTCAAAAATAAGAAAACAAAACATAGGATCTGTGACAGTCTGCCAGTGATATCGTGTGGTTCTGTTCAGTGGAGAAAGGAACTCAGAACATAATGTGCTGCGTACTGTAATTGTGAACAGAGATGCAATAAGATAACTGTTTAAAAGTGAGCATTTACAGTAGGTATCCTTCAGAGATTTAAAATCAGTGAATTGGTACTTCATAACTTTGATTGTTGTAGGTGCCAGAGAGGAAGGACAAGCATCCTGGATGGGATAAAGGAAATATTCGTTCCTGCCCAGGAGGACATAATGGAAGGAGAAGGTGAACAGGCTCTCCGGAAGTAGTTCATTCCCCCACATGACAGGTAGCAATATTCCTCAAGGCTGGACTAGTTTAAGACACCCGCAGGGTGGCATGAGAGTTGGAGTCCGGAAATACAGACCAGTCAGGTTTTGTGTCCACCAGAAGGCGCTGCTGGGGGAAAACTACCCTGGTTTCCACACAACCTGGAAATGCTTTGCTGAGCTTAACTAACTATTCTAGCTACAGACTACTTTAATGTGCGTTTTAGAACTGCATTTCATATTTAAATAAAGTATGTTGATATTCATTATGAATTTATTATTCATATCAACTCACTATTACTCTTAAGGAATTCCTAGAACCTTCAAAGCCAGTCAAAAAACATACAGTAATCTCTCCAGCGTGACCTAGGTCTTCTCCCTTTAAGTCATGGCGGGCAGACATTCTTATAAACTTAAAAAAAAAAAATTAAAAAAAAGCTCAAAACCTGAATTCACTCAGTTCTGGTCAATATATAATGTGCCCCTAAGTAACTTCTCCACTATCCACCCACATCCCTCCATACAAATCTTAGTGGTTCAGTTTAACTTTCTAAACATGTATTTATAAACCAAAAGGTTTCTACAACCACAAAGTAAAAACTTCTAACAACTTTATTTCTCTAACAAGAGAAACGTATGCATTTAAATGTTTTCAAATGTTTTTAAAATGACACAGCATGACATCTGGTACAGATCAAATCATAATTATGCATTTCCCAAGAACTGAGAACTTCAGTTACAATACCTGCCTTTAGCAAAGGGTTAAAGGAAAACAGAAACACATACTATACCTCCCACTATTAAAATGTAAAAGATAACATATCACTTTGATTGATTTCATTATAAAACTTTGCTTCTTCTACCTTGCGTATTTTTGCAAAATACAAACTTTTATACTTTCAGGGAGAACATTTCAACAGCAAGGAAAAAAAACACCAACATTAGGAGTCCCTATTCCTTTTCTTAGGTTGTATCCATTTAAACCTACAGCTTGAATAAATTTAAAAAAAAGTGGTTTGGTGACACAGTAGGTAACACTGCTTCCTCCCAATAGGATCTAGTGTCCTGACACCAGATCCAGCTTCACACTTTCTCCCCATGTCTGTGTGCGATTTCCTGTGGATATTCTGTTTTTTCCCCAACATTCCCACACAGTTGTAGATTAGGTTAAGTCCAGATTCTACATTAACCTTGTATGAGTGTGAATGTGTTTGACTGGGCCCTACAGTGGGCTGTACTCTGCTGGAATAGGCTCCAACTCCCACCACACTGCGTTGGATTAAGAGGGTTTGAGAATGGGATGGGTAGTATAGTGGTTAAAGTTTTGAATTTCAAACCCTGAGGTTGTGGGTTCAGATGCAACTATCAACCCTGTGTGATTCTGAGAAAGTCACATCCCATTGTACTGTGCAAGAGTAACATATGCAGGGTGAGGAGTAAACCATTCAAAGAGGACTGCTTTGTGTCATGAAAATGCATGTTTCAAAAACAATCTTTTCAAATGTGCACCTCTATATCTACACACATTTTTACATTTTCAATTTTTTTGCTTAGCAGATACTTTTATCCAAAGTAACTTACAAAGGAGGACAACATAATCAAGTACAGCAATACTGGATTTATTAATGCACAACTTCAAACTAGGCCAGAATGAGTGAGCATGGCCTATGATGAACAGTTAGTACACGTCGTGGCCCCAGTATAGCTGGGATACACTCCAGTCTCCAGCAGCCCTAAAATGAAATATTTAGTTGAATGAAACTGCATTTGGAAAGAA
This sequence comes from Erpetoichthys calabaricus, assembly GCF_900747795.2. Lineage (NCBI taxonomy): Eukaryota > Metazoa > Chordata > Cladistia > Polypteriformes > Polypteridae > Erpetoichthys > Erpetoichthys calabaricus. The sequence continues at coordinate 227,598,254 of NC_041396.2, forward strand.
TAACTGCTACCCCGTTTCCTAATCAATGCACTTTCACAGCAAGTGGCTGAAGTACAGAACTTTAATATGAAAGAATGCTAATTTACTCCTTGCCTCTGACAAATCTTGTGCACATCAGTAAGTCAATTAAATTACACATTAACAGTTATAATGTATCCTCTACCGATTATATAACAATAATAGTAACAATCACCATGCACTCACTTTGTTCTGACAAAGTGCCTTCATTATAAGAAGTAAGGGAGCCTCAAACTGTTCTTTTCTAGTTATTCAACTCAAGCTAACTTTAAATAACTTTAATTTTCATTTTGTATCTTAAACCTGAAACTACAACTGATTTTATTTATGTATTACTATGGCAAAGTACAGTATGTGCTCATTAATTTCTCCCTAAAGACACCTGATAGCCTTAGCAAACCAGGACACAGAAGCCTGTGTAGAGTTTTATGATTTACAACTGATTCAGTAAACACTGTTCCAATTCCCATGGCAAAAACTTCTTGTTACAAATGACTCTGATACAGGAGGTATGTATCCTGCCAAACTGAAAAGTGCACTCAGTGAAAGAAAACTGCAGACTAATCGAATGGTAATGTGACTGACACTGAGCAAGGAAACTGCTACTGTATTAAAAATAAAATCTTACAAATAATGATAAATTGGTTTTAATTTCCAGGAGGCCTTTTCTAATCATATGCAGCTTTCACTCTCATGTATTAGTTTGACTCTGATGGTTGCAAGGGGCCGCCAAACAAGCAAACAGCATATCTAAGCCATTTTAAAACAAATGAGAATATTTATCTGGTGAACATTTACATGTGTACCCTTACAGAAGATTAGACGAAATTGTACAATAATCTTAATAGGAATAAATGACAGTTCCTAGTACACTAAGTCAACAAGAAAGCTAGAACCTAGAAAGCTGAAATCTGCAGTTATTTAAGACATCATGATATTTAAGCCATATGGCATACAGTAGAGAACAACACTAATAGACTTTATGAGAGGCACAAATGGCTTGACTACTTTCCAAATCCTTGGTCATTTAATCTGCAGCAACAGCCTAGCTCAACTCAGTTCAAAAGAAGAACACGAACCATTCAAACACTGCAACATATTATCACCCACACTAGAAAGCACTAATCCCCAAGAAGAATTATTCTGAAGGGTTTGAATTGCCCTCAACAAGGATTAACAAATTTATACAGACAAATAACACACAACCTGCCAGTATATCATAAATATATTTTTTATTTTAAATATTTTGATAAAATGAATTTGTAAAATAAAACAGAGTATTTACAATTTTTTAAACAATTTACTATACACACACATTAAGAATTAAAGAAGAACAGTTTAGAGATTACTACGTAACTATAAAGGCATGATGATTTAAATTAGAGAAGCAGTAAGTATTAAAGCAGACCTGACAGATGATAATCATGTCATGGGAGAACTAGTTTGGAGAAACAAGATGGAAGAGCTTCTTCTTAATACCTGTGCCATGTGTATTTCTTTTAGACTCAATTAAAAACATAATGACGTGGGCATGATTAAAAATGTGGGTTCCTTCACAGTTCTATGAATGTCACACTAACACTAGACCAAATCTACATTATAGAGCCAGCAGTTAACCTCTCATAAGAACACAGGAATATAAACTCCACACAGACAGTGAGACTGGGGTGAAAGTTGATCATGTGCTCCTTGAGTTGCAAGGCCATAGTTCCACAGCACCACTTCATGTTCACAGGCATGTTTCTTTTGGAGCTAAGTTTAGCTTAGTAGGATGTGCAATGTACCGGGCATGCCTAGACACTTAGATGTTACTTCAATGCAAATGTCTCTTTAAGAACATGCTGTAAAATTGTTAGTTTATTTTGCAACATTTTTAGGTAAGCTTTTCTTGATCAAATGGTGAACCTGTAAATATATTTAAAGGATTCATTTTTTTATTTATACTTTATTTTTTATCCCTTAATTATTTGAAAATAAGTGAAGTGGGCTCTCCACAACTCAGTTGCCAGTTTTTGTACTTTACTCATCTATGATAATTTTTTGCTGTTTGCAAGTGGAGGATTGAGAAAGATGCCTAACGTCCAAATAACTATTTAAGCCAATGTGTTCGAAAACTGCAGGTGTCCTGTCCAGAAACGAATTAAGAAGAATCTCTCTAAAGGTTAACTTTTATCTAAGAAGAGGCCAGATAGAAAAACAAATGTTTGTGTATCTTGATAAATATATGGAATAAGTAGTAGGAAAATGTCACTGTTATTATTTTTTAGATTTGCCTTATCCCAGAGTCAAATTATCAACACTTGAAAAAGGAAAAAAAGTGATGCCACTGCATTCACATGTGAGACAGGATACATTCTTTGACAAAACAGATTTTTTCAGAACTTGAATTACTTTTCTAATCCCAATTTACTTTACTCGTCAATGGTTAAAAATAAATTTAAACAGCACAACACATATTTCCCTGCTCTCCAAAAATCAATTTTCTGATTGAAACTATTAGAGTCAAGAAAATGACATATTACATTTTGTTGTTTTCCAAAATCCTATGACCTAAGCCCTAGTATATTTTTATTTGCGAAAAAGAAAAATATGCAACAATTTCTTGGAAATCACCAAATTCCTTAAACTAAATGAATAAGCAAAAATTTTAAGGTTTCTTCCTTTCCAACACAAACAACTTTTTTTAAAAAAAATCTGGCTCATAGTCCCTGAGAAATGCTGCCTACTGAAAAAAAAACTATTTCTATAAGCACATTTACGTGTCTGTTCTCTTGGCTGTAATAAATAAAATGACTCAACTATCCTTCATATTTACTTTAAGACCCACAAAAAAACAATGGTGTGATTTTTTCTTTTGTTAACCTTCCAGTGTACTGCTTTATTAAAGATTAAGCCTGTTAATTTAAAATAAGGAAATACCATTTGAATGGGAAAAAACAGATAAGTAAGTCTCCTGTGATAAGTGTGTTGGCATCCTTTTTTCTAAACAACAGTTTACAAGTCCAAATGTTGCTGTTAATCAAATCTAAAAAAGTATATATAAACATTTTAGATCAAAATGTCTAGTATTTCCATATTTAAATATGCATTTATCAGCAGCAGCCAAAAGCTGCCCTGAATGATAAATAAGCCATTTGTTTTATTACAGAAAATGACAAGTATTCTATAATTTTTCACTCAACTAATACAAATGAAATACTTACAAAAGAGATGGAGCACTTTACTCCATATTGTTTAACTGTCTAACTACTTTAACTAAGTTGTCTCAATACTTCATTCAGTTGCTCAGTTTCTGCTTCAATTATACAACCTCGTAATTTGTTCCAGGTTCTCACTATCCTATGACATCCAATTACTATTATTTTCCACAATGTGTTCTCAAATGCATATTTTCTTTTCTAGCTTTAGGAAATCTGCTCGATTTCATTTATGTCTATGTAGCAGCACCAACCAACCTAACAGCCTAACAGCCCACCAATTCCTAAATACAAAACCTGGCCTGCTTAATGTTGGTATCTACCAATGGGGTAGGATCTTGCACCCCACAAATCTATGTAAGAAGTAGATATTCAAAATATCAAAAAAATTCAAAATCAGATCTAAAAAGCAGAAGATGACCAATAATTCTACTGTAATTAATGTATGTTAAGCTGGAATGGATGAGACAGATGTGTTCTAAACTGATTTTTCCTGTTTCCTGCCTAAGCACCTTGATCTGCTCTTGAAACAGTAAGTTCAAAGTTATGTGTTATGGTTTGCTTTCATGTTAAAAGTTCTCTATTCATAGTAAATGTGAGGCTGCTTTAATACACTTACTGTATTACCTATAGTAACAGTACATGCACTGTACTGTAGATCTTCTAGGGTGTTATATTCGGGTGTCATTCTAAGTAAGAACTGAAATATATTGTAAATATGCCTAGCACTGGGCAATCCTCAGAGGAGACTGCTGTGATAAAAGATTTAGTTCAGTTTGTACTATTCTGCTGTCACTTGTCCACACCAGTAAATTTACAACTACCATCTCATTGGACTAAACACACTCATTATTATTTCCTTACTAAATCACAGAAAGTTGTTATAACCCACCTATAAACCGTTATGTGATAACACACTGGACAAAACCAGCTATCTTTACCGGTGGACTGAAGGTTATCAATATTGCTTATATATTTTATAATATATTTATCACCTATACTCAGCTCCAACATGACACTGCTGAATGGATAACAACAGCAGGAGGCACATCAGATGGTAGCAATAACTAGACTTTCATTGCTCAGAATTTTTTCACAAGGAAAATTTCTATTTTTGTTAAACATGGTTTGAGCGTGTGACTTAATCAGCAACAAAAACTGAATAGCACACATTTCTCTACATCTAACTCCTGCAGTGCCATGAAAAAGCAATGCTACCACAGATACATGAAGTGGGAAGATGCAAATGCATCACTGACAAACAACCACCTTCTGCTACCAGAAAAACTTTAATTATTTGAATTGTGGATTCAAAATGTGCTTGAAAGATACCTTAGGAAATCTGGACCACACTGGTCTGACAACAATCAAGCAGTTCAACAGATTTTTTGGTCACACGTTGAAACCGTAAACGTCCAGTTTCACTTCACCCTAAAAATGCTCTGCTAGATTGAGATCTGGACACTATGAAGACCGAAGAAGTAAACAGGTTATTGTGATGTTTGTGGAACCAGTATGAGATGTTACATTCTATGTGGCATGAAGAATTATTCTGCTGAAAGTCTTCATTTCTAAAAATCTATACCGTAAAAGGATGTGCAAAGTTAGCAGCAATTCTTCGGTACACTAAAATTAATATCATGCTTCAGGTACATGACAAGAAGCTGTCCATGTCATGATTGACATTTTCTATAATTTTTCCTCAGTTCTTTGTGTGTTTGTAAATTACGTTGTATATGTTTTTGGGGTTTTGATACAGAGGAAATCAGTTTCTGTCCTTAGTTCCTCAATTAAAAGTTTATAGTGTTAGTCTGTATGCTGTTTTGTTTTATCAAATGGTAACGATGTTTTGGTGTGTTTACATCACTTGTTTCAATGAAAACAATTCCATAATAGGTCATTCTATGATATCCAACACTGGATGAAAACTACTAATTTTTGTGTGAAATCTTCATGTTTCTTTCGGAACTTGACTCCTTGCATAAATTCTTTTTTGACTTTGATTTCTGGTCAATGTTTCGGGCCCTGTCACTAGTGTTCTGACTTCAGGTTTTGACTTGGCATTTCTTGTACTGCGTCTTTTCCCCTGGTCATTTCTTTGTAAAAAAAATTTAACTGACTATCTTCAGTCAGCACATGAGTTTCTACGGCTCTCATTTGTGCATGAAGCTGCACTGGGCCAAATTCATATTGCCTATCAACCTAACACACACCTTGTATGGTATACAGTAGAACCCAGATTATTGGAGGTAAATGTGGACTGATGCTACCTTGGATAGCTGTAAACTTGGATAAAATGGATGACTGCTCTAGTAGTGATGCTACCAAGAGAAGAAGGAAGCTTTGTGCAGTTGATGGATGAATATCTTCATTTAGCTCTCACACTCAAAGCACTCACCTCTTAGCCAGATAAAGCGGTTTTGCAGCTCACCAAAGCAAAAAATTTAAATTGAAATGATTCATGGTCTGAGTAGGCAATTCAATTGACAATATGGGTGGGATTTGCACTGGATGTCTGCAGTGTAGTCGTGACGCTGCGCAGAGAAGTAGGGGCTGTCACAGAAAGCGATCAGCTGGCTCTACATTCACCAGGGAATATCAGGGATCACCAGGGAAGTGCACTGCTCACAGTTTGTTCAAAGACAGGCTTTGAACGTCTGACAGATGTAGCTCATTCAGCAAAACACTTATCTCTCAGCCAGAGAATGTGGAACCACAGTTTCCATAGGTTGTTTACCACGGCACTTTGACATGTATAACAACAAAAATCCTAAGCGAACAAAACAGTAGATCATGTATACACAGCCAACACTTGCAACACACCGACAATAGCTGAGGGATGCTGTTAGGGATGGATGAGTGAGTCACGATCACAATTTATTTGAGAAATTCCAGTCTGGGTTTCTGCACTGGTCATAGTACAGAAGCAGCACTAACATGTATGGTAAACGAGATTCTGATATCCTCTGATGAAGGAAACTCCACTGTAATTATGTTGTTAGACTTAAGTGCAGCGTTTGACACCGCTGACCATTCCATTTTACTGCACAGGCTAGAAAATAATGTTGGGCTTACAGGCACAGAATACACAGAACTGAGATATGGTGTCCCGCAAGGCTCAGTACTGGGATCTTTACTGTTTTCACTTTATATGCTTCCACTGGGATCTATCATTAGCAATAACGTTAATTTTCACTCGTATGCAGATGACACCCAGTTATATCTTTCTTTTAGACCCAATGAAGTTTCTCCAATGTTGTCTTTAATTAGTTGTGTTAGTAAATTAAAGGAATGAATAGATGAGAACTACTTGTCTTTAAATACCGATAAAACAGAGATGTTAATTATTGAAGGGAATGACGCTGATCGCAACAATATTGTGTCATCATTTAACTCAGTTGGAACCACCATTAATTTTACTGAATCAGTCCGCAATCTAGGAGTTATCTTTGATTCTAGCATGTCATTCAAAGTACACATTACAAAGTTGTCTAAATCACATTTCTTCCATCTTACAAATGTTGGGAAATTAAGGCAATTTCTAAATAAGCAGGATTCTGAGAAATTAATTCATGCATGTATTTCTAGTAGGATTGACTACTGCAATTTGGTGTTCACTGGATGTTCAAACTGTTCTTTATATGGCTTCCAGTTAATCCAAAATGCTGCCGCAATAATTATTACAAGAACAAGAAAATACAAATGCATAACTTCAATTCTTAAATCCTTACACTGGCTCCTGGTTAAGTTTAGTGCAGATTTCAAAATCCTCATTTAAATATATAAAGCCTTAAATGGCCTAGGTCCAGCTTACTGAACTGAACTTATCATGACTTACAAACCAGAAAGTACATTAAGATCTCAAGATTCTGATCTGCTTATGATTCCAAAGATTAATAAAATAACAGTGGGAAGTCAAGCTTTTAGTTACAGGGCCCCTAAACTGTGGAATGGTCTGCTTGCTACTATAAGAGATGCCCCTTTGGTCTCAAATCCCGGCTGAAGACTCACTACTTCAGTTTAGCATATCCTGACTAAAGCTGCTGATTAACTGTACAGACTGCATCTCTGTTGTTAGTCATTAGCACTAAAACATAAGTAATATGATAGTTATAATTTGTTATTAACCCTCTCCTATTCTGTTTCTCTTCTCGTTACTCAAATGTGCCACTCCCTACTGGCAAGTTGTTTTGCCTGCCTAAGGTAAAGCCAAGGTCTCCAGGACTCTGAAGAAATCCAAATTGTATTATGTTATATTATCTACTGTTGAATTCTGCTCTGTACTTGTAATATTTCCATTGCATTATTATATTGTATTGAGGATTACTTGAGTTCTGTTCTGTATATTGTATTGTATTTACCCCCTTTTTTGACACCCACTGCATGCCCAACCTACCTGGAAAGGGGTCTCTTTTTGAACTGCCTTTTCCAAGGTTTCTTCCATTTTTTTTCCCTTTTTTTCTCTTAAAGAGTCAAAGTTGAGGGGCTGTCAAAGCCCATTGTGGCACTTCTTGTGTGATTATGGGCTATACAAAAATAAATTGTATTGTATTGTATTGCTCAACCTCTTGCTCAGTCCAGTCGTGGTTAAAAGTACAGTATTTACACTCTCTGTACATTATTCACAGCAAAGCTTTTACGAATGATAAGAAAAGTATTGCATTACACTTTCAGGTTTGCCTCGGATGATGCAAAACCTCTCTATATTGGGGCACAGGAAATCGGGGTTCTACTGCATTATAAATCCAGATTACCTACAGAGAACACCCTGCTCAGGCTGCAATGAGGATTAACCCAGAAAGCAAGTTCTGTGAGGCAGCAGCACTAATTACTGCACCATTTTCATACCCACAATCTAATGTCAGGCACGCACATTCTCCACACCACCACACTATCACCAATAGCCTGTACTATTAACAAAAGGCTGGAAGGATTCATGGGTTTATGCTGAAAAATTCTGATCCCATCACTCAAAAGCTGCATCTGATTTGTCAGACCAGACAAAAGTTGCAACAGCATGATTAACTGTTTGATGGAATACATTATTTACATTTAACAAGCAGATCTACTTAATAAAGTGTCAAATGAGTGAACATGTTATTACAGTCAGTTAGTCAGTCATCTTCCAACCTGCTATATCCTAACACAGGGTCACGGGGGTCTGCTGGAGCCAATCAATTAGCACCACCACCTTCAAGAGAAGAGTTTCATAACTAAAACAGTTTGCAGAAGAATATGACACGTTCACTTTAAAGTAAAAGTCAAGCAGGAACATTGTCTTAAAGTGATGTTTAGAGTAATGATGCAACTAGTTAATTCCTCTTACAATGAGACTACAAGTGTGAGTAGAGGTAGCATTAAGAATTGCTGCTTTAGCTAAACTCATCTGAAACTCTTCAAGTAACATCTAATAAATGCAGTATTGAAATTCTTGGTCCAGGTCCCTATTGAACTACATGTTTAGGCAAGTATTCTGTAAATTTGCATGCTGAGGCTACACTGAATACTATTTAATGTAAACTTCGACAATAAGGGTCTAAAAATGATTTAATCGCAGTTTCACACAGTACCCTCTTGTACATGCACACTCAGTCTTTATGTACTTGTAGCTTTTACATTCCTTCAATTTCAAGGCAACTGAACAGGAGACCATAGTAGGTGGAGTCATTTACAATCTCTATAAGGAGTTTAAAAAAATAACATGAAAACTTTTCTTTATCCTTAATTTATTCATATTGAACTATTTATGATAATTATTTATATTGCATTATTTTGTTCACTTATGTATCCAAAGCAAAATTTGATTTGAGCAACAAAGCATGTGGCTGTAAGCTACCCTGATGCAACAGGCTACATTTAATATTAAATAAGAATTAATTAACCTGCTATGTATGTAGCTGATGTCACAATTTGCACTACTTCTTTTTTTCCAGATCACTTGATAATTAAGTGTGATTATATATAGTAACTAGTTAAGCCCTTCCTTACTGTAATATATAACTTTTACTGTGCTGTCATTACCTCACATTAGGATTTAATATACCGGTAATCTAAAAAATACATAAGTAGCATCAACAATATTTAAAAAAAAAAACAAAACTTACAAGGTCATTCAGGAGGTTGATTGAGAACAGGTCACTCAGTTGCCAAGTCTAAAATGCTCTACAGCTGGCTGAAATCTACTCTTATTACTTAAAGAAACATCACTTTTTAGTGAGATGGTCACATTTTCCTTAGAAACAAATGGAAAAACAAGTTTACTTTTTTGATGTCATGAAATTTTTTTTTTTTGCATGAAGAAAAGTCCACTTTTTTGGCATAGATTTATCATGTCTGAGAAATGGGAAAATGTTGAGAGTTTTGGTTCACGACCAATTCGGTTTACGACCAGAGGTTTGGAACGAACTATGGCCATGAACCGAGGTTCCACTGTATATGCATGCAAGACATTTTCTACACTCCAGTAATGTTAAATATTGAAAGATACTTTATAAAATAAAGAGTGAAGAATTGACAATGCACATCCAGAACAATTATTTTTAATTATAATATAATAATAATTCTTAACATTTTATTGCACTATTCTCACTACTCAAATCACTTTTTACAAGGAGGCAGGGAACCACTTCAGTCACCAGCAATGTGTGGCATCCACCTGAATGATGTGGTGGCAACCATTCCTGCACCAGTAACCTCACCACATATTAGCTACTAGCAAAATACCCGCGCTTCGCAGCGGAGAAGTAGTGTGTTAAAGAGGTTATGAAAAAGTAAAGGAAACATTTTAAAAATAACGTAACATGATTGTCAATGTAATTGTGTTGTCATTGTTATGAGTGTTGCTGTCATATATATATATATATATATATATATATATATATATATATATATACATACACATGTATTATTTATATATATATATATATATATATATATATATATATATATATATATATATATATATATACATATATACATATACACATATATTATTTATATATATACATATACACATATATTATTTATATATATATATCAGATTGTGACACAGACTACGAATGCCGTGAATGTAATTACCCCGATCTACATGCTGTCAAATAAACGAACCACACGCCGTGGCGCAACGTTAGGGGCATTGCCTCTGGCGCTGACGTCCGAGGTTCGATTCCCGAGAGGGAGTGCAGTGGAGTGTGTACGCCTGATGAGCCCAGAATGAGGGCGAAACACGTGTCGCGTACTCTTGGAATTTATTTGACAGTAAAACTATTTCAACCATATATATATACGTATATATATATATATATATATATATATATATATATATATATACACATATACACATATATTATTTATATATATATATATATATATATATATATATATATACATATACACATATATTATTATATATATATATATATATATATATATATATATATATATATATATATATACATATACATACATATACATATATTATATATATATATATACATATACACATATATTATATATATATACACATATATTATATATATATACATATACACATATATTATATATATATACATACATATACACACATACATGCACTTACAATAACATAGAAATCAATATAAACAACATTAACTTCATTATCATATGAGAATATGAAGTAATATATAGGAAGCACATTTCATATAAATATAAATTATTAAACAGTAAAATCTTCTTCTATAATTTGCTACCGTGGCTATTCGTTTGTCTGTCCAGGATTTTAAATCACCTGTAGCTCGCAAACCGTTTCACCTATTGACTTGAAATCTGGTACACATATAGTATGTCACGTCTACTATCCGCTTTATGGGTGATGATTCTATTACTCTTTTTATCTTTATTTTATTTTATTGTAGAATCAACTCCTATCTGCGCATACCAGGGCGGCCGTGGGCGGATGCGTATGGTGTATTCACTCCATGTTATCGTGCATTGCGCTGTCACTGGTATTTTGATAAAAGAATTTGAACAACATATAAGAAGCGTATAAATTATTAAACAGTAAAACATTAACATTTAAGAAGTAAAGTTACATTAAGTACTACTGCAGTGCCTTCGGGTATACCTCATTTTTTGTTTGCCCATTACATGCTTAAATGTATACATTTTTTGGTGTACCTACCCGAGAACACGCGACATATAACCGAGCGTAGGAGAACCATGGATTTTAAACACGCGTTGAGTTCATCTGCTGGTCTCCCTCGTGGAGTAAAACGACATTACCTCCTATTTTTTTTTACGATCTCTGAGATCTTGCTTTTTTCGGTTCAAGGCTTCATAAGCTCTGTTATGTTCCATGGTGTACTTATCCCAAACCATCATCTTTGAATGTTGCAAGACTTTCGCCTTGTATGTAGATCGGGGTAATTACATTCATTACATTCGTAGTCTGAATCACAATCTGATTGTATGGGTGGTTACCTGGCAGGTAACGCTTATGCTTGGTCATCAAGTCGTGTAACATCCGCCACGTGCCCTCTTTTAATTGCGAGAAGCAGATATATATAGCCAAATTCTCGCGCTTCGTTGCGGCGAAGTACTGCTTTTAATTTTTTATTATGAAAAAAACAAAACCTTTTTAAACTGATCGAAAATATACCATTAACAATTTGTTAAGGATCTGTTTTTTTGTGAACCTCCCTTTTCACAGCTGTCGCGCTACGGCGTGTGTTTCGTTTATTTGACAGTATGTAGATCGTGGTAATTACATTCATGGCATTCGTTTTCTGAATCACAATCTGATTGTATGGGTGGTTACCTGCCAGGTTACGCTTGTGGTTGGTCAGCAAGTCGCCTTACGTCCGCCATGTGCCCTCTTTCTGTTCCCAGAAGCAGATCATAGAATGGTTTTAATAGTTTACTTTCAAATAATGCAAAGAGTATGCGACACGTGTTTCTCCCTAATTCTGGGCTCATCAGGCGTACACACTCACTGCATCCCCTCTCGGGAATCGAATCTCTATCGTCAGCGGCAGAGTTGAAGCCCCTAACGTTGCGGTCAGCAAGTCGGCTAACATCCTCCATGTGCCGTCTTTCAGTTGCGATAAGCAGATCATAGAATGGTTGAAATTGTTTACTTTCAAATTATGCAAAGAGTACGCGACACTTGTTTCGCCCTAATTCTGTGCTCTTCATGCGTACACACTCATTGCATCCCCTCTCGGGAATCGAATCTTGAACGTCAGCGGCAGAGGTGAAGCCCCTAACGTTGCGCTACGGCGTGTGGTTCGTTTATACCTCGTGTCTTCTCATTAAACTTTTATCTCGCGAATATGTTACTGCAATCCGCAGCGGGAGCGTTTCTATAAACTTAATTTAAACTTACGTTTTACACCGTGCTTTGTTTCCCTTATGAAGATGCTTGTATGCTTCACTCGCTCGCTTCTTATTGTTTTGCTCCCTTCTCAATTGTTTAATGAATTTTTTGTTCTTCGCTGTTTGCGGCTCTTCCTTCATTTCTCCCTACTGCGTTCACAGTCTTTTCACGTGATTACGTGGGAGGCGTGATGACGTCACACTCAACTCCGCCTCCCACGGCCATCGAGCTGCCGTCCATTACAGTATATTGTCAAAAAAGAGGTTCCAGTTATGACCATTACGCATTGAATTTCAAAATGAAACCTGCCTAACTTTTGTAAGTAAGCTGTAAGGAATCAGCCTGCCAAATTTCAGCCTTCCACCTACACGGGAAGTTGGACAATTAGTGATGAGTGAGTGAGTGAGTGAGTGAGTGAGTCAGTCAGTCAGTCAGTGAATCAGTGAGGGCTTTGCCTTTTATTAATTAGTATAGATTATGTGGTGAAGTGGTGAAAGGAAGTTGGCCAATCAGGGACAGAGTTGATTAAGGGGCCAGAATGACTAGCCTGTAGTGTGCAATTTTGCCTGGATATTGGTATACATCCGACTATTTACAAAGGATACCAGGGATTTTTTATGACCACAGGAAGCCAGGACCTTGGTTTTACATTTCATCTGAAGGATGGTGCCAATTTTACGGTACAGTATTCTCGTCACTGCAATGGGGCAATGGGATCCACAAACAGACCACAGGGTAAGCATTCCATGATGGACTCCTCAACTCCTCTTCTAGCAGCTCTCCAATTCAAATACTGGGTGGGTCTGAACATGCTTAGCTTGAGGTGGATTACCTGTTCTGAAGTGCATGAAGTATGGCTGCTATATTTTCATGTTGATCTCTCACAACTGAACAGATTCCTCTAGAATTTATTGCAATTATGTTTTATTAAATTTATGAATTTTTACAGACAAGAAACCCTAACCTTTTTTCCATCGACAGAGACTACTCTAAACTAAAGTCTCGCTAATAACTATGTATGTACCAAGGACAGCATGAAAATAAATTTGACTCATACATTTATGAACAAGTTTCAATTTAAAGCATCAATTACAAAGGTTAAAAATATGCTTGTTCTCAATATGTTGTGCAAGAAAGGGACATATCAATTAAAATGTCTTTTTGGCTTCAATCTCTTCTCATTGTAATTTTTATGCAAGTTCAAAGCTTGTTAGCTTATAGTTTATTTCATTTAGAGTTTTTTTAGTAGCAAAGATCTTAGAAATATGAAATGCTATGTCAGTCTATAGCAAAAGCACAAAGTATTAATAATACAGTCTATACAGCTGCATTAGGAAGTCAGAATCAACTGCATCTTGGTTTTCAAAAATCATCTCCAGGATGAAGTACTAAAGTTGAAGGATATGAGTCATCATCAGGGGAAACAGATACTAATTAGAGAGCTGAAAGAAAAATCTGAAACTACAAAGAATTTATACTGCTGGTTTCAAAAAGTTTAATAAAAATAGTGCATTGTGTAAGGGCAACTATCTGCCATTTTCCCAATGGTTATGTGTAAAGCAGCATACAGTATCTAAGGATCATTTAAGCCTCAAACATGCCTTAAAGATGAGCTGATTCCAGTGATTTGCTTGAGGTGCAAAGTGTATTCTTCTGTTTGCCTCCATTTCCCTACTAGTTGTGTTATGTTGTTGTCCATCTAAAACAGTGATGTTTTTTTCCCAAATCATTCAAAATAACGTGACAATCTATACTGGCTGCATGGATGCTTTTGGGCTTCATGGCTTGACAATTATTTCACTCATCACTGTAGATAGATAGATACTTTATTAATCCCAAGGGGAAATTCACATACTCCAGCAGCAGCATACTGATACAAAAAACAATATTAAATTAAAGATTGATAACAATGCAGGAAAAAACAGACAATAACTTTGTATAATGTTAACGTTTACCCCCCCGGGTGGAATTGAAGAGTCGCATAGTTTGGGGGAGAAACGATCTTCTCAGTCTGTCAGTGGAGCAGGACAGTGACAGCAGTCTGTCACTGAAGCTGCTCTTCTATCTGGAGATGACACTGTTTAGTGGATGCAGTGGATTCTCCATAATTGATAGGAGCCTTCTGAGCGCCCGTCGCTCTGCCACAGATGTCAAGCTGTCCAGCTCCATGCCAACAATAGAGCCTGCCTTCTTCACCAGTTTGTCAAGGCGTGAGGAGTCCTTCTTCTTAATGCTGCCTCCCCAGCACACCACCGCATAGAAGAGGGCGCTTGCCACAACCGTCTGATAGAACATCTGCAGCATCTTATTGCACATGTTGAAGGACGCCAGCCTTCTAAGGAAGTATAACCGGCTCTGTCCTTTCTTACACAGAGCATCAGTATTGGCAGTCCAGTCTAATTTATCATTCAGCTGCACTCCCAGGTATTTATAGGTCTGCACCATCTGCACACAGTAACCTCTGATGATCACGGGGTTCATGAGGGGTCTGGGCCTCCTAAAATCCACCACCAGCTCCTTGGTTTTGCTGGTGTTCAGGTGTAGGTAGTTTGAGTCGCACCATTTAACAAAGTCATTGATTAGGTCCCTATACTCCTCCTCTTGCCCACTCCTGATGCAGCCCACGATAGCAGTGTCGTCAGCGAACTTTTGCACGTGGCAGGACTCCGAGTTGTATTGGAAGTCCGATGTATATAGGCTGAACAGGACCAGAGAAAGTACAGTCCACTGTGGCACTACTGTGTTGCTGACCACAATGTCAGACGTGCAGTTCCCGAGACGCACATACTGAGGTCTGTCTTTAAGATAGTCCATGATCCATGCCACCAGGTATGAATCTACTCCCATCTCTGTCAGCTTGTCCCTAAGGAGCAGAGGTTGGATTGTGTTGAAGGCGCTAGAGAAGTCTAGAAACATAATTCCTACAGCACCACTGCCTCTGTCCAAGTAGGTGAGGGATCAGTGTAGCATGTAGATGATGGCATCCTCTGCTCCCACCTTCTCCTGATATGCAAACTGCAGAGGGTCGAGGGCGTGTTGGACCTGTGGCCTCAGGTGGTGAAGCAGCAGCCTCTCCATGGTCTTCATCACATGTGATGTCAGAGCAACAGGCCGGAAGTCATTCAGCTCACTAGGACATGATACCTTTGGGACTGGGGTGATACAAGATGTTTTCCAAAGCCTCGGGACTCTCCCCTGTTCCAGGCTCAGGTTGAAGATGCGGTGTAGAGGACCCCCCAGCTCCGATGCACAGACCTTCAGCAGTCGTGGCGATACTCCATCTGGACCCGCTGCTTTGCTGGCACGAAGTCTCCTCAGCTCTCTGCTCACCTGCGCTGTTGTAATTGTGGGTGGGGATGTCTCTCCTATGCTGGTATCAGCAGAAGGATGTGTGGAGGGTGCAGTACTCCGAGATGAGAGTGAGAGTGGGTTAGGGTGGTCAAACCCGTTAAAGAAGTTGTTCATTTGGTTTGAATGAATGTATGCTGTTTGTATGCTGTTCAAGAAGACTTCCTAACAGTAACATTTATGTCAACACTGAAGGATTGCTGAATACTATACATTATAGATACTGATATATTAACTCAATTATGTTACACATTTATTGTGAAATGTATGGGGTATAAAGCAGTTTTATATACATTCATTTCCTTTTACTGAAGGTCAAGTGTAATTATGTACAGTATTTTGCCAATGTGGCAACAGGCAAAAAACTAAAGTAACTAAAGTAAACCGTCACTACTGAGAGTGTGTTTACTCTATGATGGCAAACACTTTGTCCAGGGAAAGGTCCTGATTTCTGCCAGTAGCTTCAGGGTAAGCTCTTGTTCCCAACCCTACTATTGGATTAAGCGGGTTCAGCAAACAGAATGATAGCTGGAGTGGAATGACTTTTAATCATACTTGGTCTATAAGCAGAAAAACATATAGTACATGATTAAAAAATGGAGGTATGAAAAAATGTAAATTATGACATAATAAAGGCTCATTTTTGTTATGTTAAATATTGTAATTAAATAGCACATTAATTACTTAACTAAAATTATGTTTGGTCTTTGGATTTTGTGAGATGATTTTGCTCTGAAGCTCACAGTATGGTGAAAAGATCAAAATCATGTGACTTAAACACAGCTGAAGTGAGAGGTATTCCATGGATCGAAGAGGCTACAGCTATGAAGAACAAAAACTCTACCCATTGACCCACACTAATAAAAAGGTATTTGCATGTTAAGAACTTAAAAATGTAAAGTGGAAAATGAAAATTCAAAGAGCAGCAGGTGATGAAAGTGCTTATATGTGTTTTACTATACATTTTTGCAACTTCATTGCTGTTTAGGCTGAAAATGAAATGGCAAATGGTGCTATTTCATATTAATTTTAATGTTTGCAGCATTCATGCATGTAGACTTTGAAAAATAAATAGCAAAGAGACATTGAATTTTCATTCCATAGTTTTAATTTTCATTTCCTTTTTTTAAGAAAATGCCTTTTATATATGACAAGACCAAGAAAAGGGATGGATTGAAAAACAAAAGCCAACTAACAGATGATAAGTAGGATGCTGGCGTAGCATGAGTGTAATGTAAACTACTGGAATTATTCTGCTTGAAAATCGCATAAGAAATTGATGTCTAAAACATAGCTAAACAGTCATGTTTGTTCCTGAAATTAAACTTTTTGCTTTCAGCAAATCAGCTTATTCAAGCTAGACCTAGAAAATCTGCCTCAAACCACTGTGAAAAACAACAGAATTTAAGCTATTTGAACCAAACCATACTAATTATCATCCTTGTTCCAGAAGATACACAAGCAGTCTATGAAAGAGCACAGATGTTAAAGAGAGCTAAAGAATTATTAGGAAACAGAAGCTGAGTATGAATGAATTAAAAAAGAACCACAGATGTTAAAGAGAGCTAAATAATTATTATTAGGAAACAGAAAAAAAAACTTCATATTGTATGAAAGGTAAATAATAGCTGCAGATCTTTTAGGTCATTCTAGATGTTTGATTACGATGCTTTTATCCAAGGTCACTTACCAAAAATAGTATTTCATTTTTTTTACAATTAATTTGCAACTTAGATGACATACTCAAGGTCAGATGGGAATTAAAACTGGAAAATTTGCGATTTAACATTTGATGACGAAACAACACACTGCCTTTTTAAACCTGAACATATTTTTTCCCAACATTGTTCTTTCATCACTTAGTCTAGACATCGCCTAATGTTGGGAGAAACAGTCTCTTTGAAATGGGTACAATATATCTGTGGACGCTTAAACAACTGAATGCTAGTTTTCAAACCACTGAAATTACCAATTTAAATTCCTGTACAGTAAGTACTGGTGAGTTAAAGTGATTCTGATTCTCATATGCATGACCATTAACACTGAGACCAATTCATTCAGAATTTTTTTTTATCCACAGGTCATAAGGTTACCAAACTGTCAAATAAATTACTGTTTATTGTATAGTATATACTGCACTTATGTTACATTCAATTAATGATGGTGTGATCAGTGTTATTTTTCTTTTTGGTCTTTGCTGGTATTGTATTACTGTCACTAGTTTGTTGGAGATATACAAGTAAGAATTTCATTGTACCGTGTTTAAATGTTAGTAAAGTTGACTATAAAATACTTGGTATTAGACATGGTATCAAAGCAGCAGATACCACGCACTGTGTTCTTAAGGTAAGGCTTAGAATTCAAGTTAGCAATAGTCTTAAACTTAAACTGTAAGAGTTTCCAATATGTATTGTGAGAAAACTTGTTTTATTCACCAAGTAATTATTCCATGTTGTTACCTAATAAAATACAGTAAATTATATCTCAAGATTCCTTAAACAAAGTGCCATTTCATTATTTTAAGAGAAAACTTTTTCACTTGCTGAATGACTCATTAAAAAGTTTGGCTATTAAGAACAAATTTAAGTCTTTACTCAGAATGTAATGTTTACAGAACTGGATTCTTGTGACTTAATTTACTGCTACTAACGGGGTTGACATGTAGATTTCCAAATGCTAACGGCATCTGAGAAAATAATTCACAGCACCAAGACTTTGCCTCCAAGTTCAGCCAAATGCAAAGTAAAAAGTTTCCACAGGAAAACATGTGCTGGTCAGTGACTAGTAGTCATCTGGCCAAAGATAAATATCTACCTAATGTCTGCATTTGTTTAAGATCTGCTCAACTCATCCTCACCCTAGACACCATTAAGAATACTGGTTTCTACTTGCCAGCAAAGACAAATAATAAATTGTAACACTGGAATTGTTCACTAACTATATGAAGTAAACAACAAAAATGAAGATTTGAGTTTTCTTATTCTGAAAGAACTCCTCTTTAATAAAGTAACAATAAAACTGTATGGAGTGGACATTTGAGTAGATCAATCAGAAGCTAAGGTTGTGACATAATAAATGAGTTCAGAAATTCAGAGGTACCTTTAAAACACAACAGTTTATACTAGGCAACTAATCAGCTAAGTACCTATACTCCCACAATATAAATCAGCACAAAGTTGAACTGTTGATGCTGGACTGTAAGTATGAAAAACTCTTCAAGACTGAGCAAAATCCTAAAATTCTGTGTGTTAGTTTGACTTGCAATTCCAATTTGGCCTTGGGTATATACGATGGGGGAGAGAAGTATTTGATGCCCTGAAGAATTTGTAAATTTGCTCACATACAAAGAAATGAACAATCTCTAATTTTTATGTTAGTTTCACTGTAATTGAGAGAGACACAATATCAACCAAAAATCTAAAAAACACAACATAAAAGTTAAAAACTGATTTGCATGTCATTGAGTGAAATATGTATTTGATCCCCTACAACCCAGCCAGAATTCTGGCTCCCACAGATCAATCAATCAATCAATCAATTACAGATAGCCTGATCTCAAATTGTTATGTCTATAAAGCACTCCTGTCTACAAAATCAATTTCTTCCATTCCATCCTCTCCACCACCAAGACCAAACAGCTGTCAAAGGACATCAGAGACAAGACTGTAGACCTGCACAAGGCTGGAATGGGCTACAAGACCATCAGCAAGAAGCTTGGTAAGAAGGTGACAACTGTTGGCGCAATTATTTGGAAATGGAAGAAATTTAAAATGACCATCAATTGCCCTCAGTCTGGAGAAGGCACATGTACAAGTTTGACAGTGAACATTGGGGTCTGTACATGTGTCTTCTTGAGCAGGGGGACCTTGCGGGTGCTGTAAGATTTCAATCCATTACGGCGTAGTGTGTTACCAGTGGTGTTCTTGGCGACTGTGGTTCCAACTGATTTCAGATCATCAACAAGCTCCTCCTGTGTAGTTTTGGGCTGATACCTTATCTTTCTCATGATCATCTTCACACCATGAGGCAAGATCTTCCATGGAGCTCCAGACTGGGGGCAATTGCTGGTCATTTTATATTTCTTCCATTTCCGAATAATCTCACCAACAGTTGTCACTTCTCACCAAGCTTCTTGCAGCCTATTACAGCCTTGTGCAGGTCTACAATCTTGACCCTGATGTCCTTTGACAGCTGTTTGTTGTTGCTCATGGTGGTGGAGAGGACGCAATGGAAGAAATTGACTCTGTGGACGGTGTGCTTTATACACATAACAAGTGTCACACACATGCACATGGGAGGCAGCTAAAGGGCTTGAGTAAGGGCAATTCTGAGTCAGACCGGGATGTGGCAGAGTGTACTGATACTTTTTCTGACTTTCCTGCAGACCATCCACGGGAGATTCCACCTGGCCCTGTTGACGTCACTTCTGGGTCCGAGCCTAAGGAGGAAGACCCTGTTGGATTCGGCCCCTTTGATGTCACGTCCGTGCTTGAGCCTATGGCTAAAGACCCTTCTGAGCCTGATCCCTCTGACTTCACTTCCTGTCTTTTCCTTTAAAAGCCTCCACGTTTTCCTTATTCCCTCAGTTTTGTTTTGGACTCAGTTTTGTGCACATCAGTGCTATCATTTACTTACAATTTACAGCCTGGAAACCAAATGCAGTATATGGGTGGCTGCCCCAAACCTTGCTATGGTTCTTTGTTGAGTTTGTGACACAAGTTAAGATCAGGAGTATCTGTAATTGACTGATTGATTGATTGTAATCTGTGTGCCACATGGGCACATAGCCAATCTGTGGGAGCCACAATTCTGTCTGGGTTGTAGGGGATCAAATACTTATTTCTCTGAATGACATGCAAATCAATTTATAACTTTTATGTAACATGTTTTTTCTGGATTTTTGGTTGATATTCTGTCTCTCTCTATTGAAATGAAACTACCATAAAAATTAGAGAATGTTCATTTCTTTGTAAGTGAGCAAACTTACAAATTCAGCATGGGATCAAAATACTTATTTCCTGCACTGTACGAGTATGGATTTGTTCAACACTGGGTTCTGTCATAGAATAGTGTCCCAGTTAGGGTTTGCTCTTTTCTTGTGCCTGATGCTGCCACAATGAGGATTAAATGAGTTTTCGAATGTAATGTTCTTTTGTCCATTACAGCGCCACAGGGAATTGGAGCCTATGCTGGCAGAAAGGCGGGAACTAACCCTGAATGAGATGACAGTTTATTATGGATAATTTGTTTGATTCTGTGAATTATTCAAAGATTAGATATGATGGTTCATGTTGGGACATCAGGATACAGAAATGCTGTGCGAAACAAACTACAGTCATTAGTATAAAATTTAACTGTAACCTATTTAAACATGGACAACGGGATAGCTTAAGCATGAGGTTAAGACATGGAATTTGAAAGATAGTTTGTACCTGAAGAATTTCATAATAGTACAGTACCATGAGTAATAAACCACTGTACACCTTAGCATGTAGGAGCATGTTCAAATGACCTATGAAACCCACAACTAAAATCATGCAAATCTGTCACTGTGTATGTAGTTGCAGCACATAATATCTGAAACATTCCTAAAAAAATAATTTCCTCTTCAATTGTAATCCCTTTAAGTATTATTATTACATTTGTAACTGTTACTCAAACTTCTGCCATTGGCTCACACACCTGGCAGACTGATTTAATGCAATTAACCATAAAAAAAAATTACATAAACAAACATAATTTAAAAGTCATCCAAGTATAATCACTGGGATATATCCAAAAGCACTTTTCTGACTTCAATACAAAAATAAAGGCATGAGGGGAGTTAAAAACTGATCTTTGTGACAACATAGAAAAGGTTGCACAAACTACACAGAACATGGCCTGCATTCCAGTGAACACTGCTGTCAGGCACCAGAACCACTTGCTCATGATACAGCCTGGCACATCAGGATGAATGCTGAAATTACGGAATTGGTGAAAATGCTCAGCTCCTCATCAATCAAGCAATTACTGGAAACTAAACATGCTAAGTAAAAAATAAATAAAACTGAGGTTTAAGAATGCTAGACTGTGGCAGCAGTTTGGCAAGTCTTTAACTCACATTATTGCACCTTATAAAAGGTAATTTCCTAGACTGGAAACATACAATAAAAGTCAAATTAACTAGCACACTTGGGTGGTAAATATTTTTATCTAAAATTAATTTACTGATGAATTTACAAATGAAAATATTGAAATATTGCAGATGCAATGCTGGAAACAAAAGAATTCATCATCTGCCAAGTGACACAAATCAAAGTCAAAAGCAAAATTATACTGTAGTTCAGAAATGAACAGCATGTTTCATATAAAGGAAACTTCTCAGTGAGAAAGCCTTACTGGCCTAGTATGAATCAAGAGGGTAGGTGTGTGTGGTGTCTAGTGTTATGTATTGACTTAAGCCCATTGATATCGGAGTAGGATTTAATTCCCCAAAGACCATGCATTAGTTCCCATGACCCTTAATATTTTCCATTTAGCTCACTTCTAAAAACAGGTATCAGTGAGGCCTCAGTCCAGTTCAAGTCAGAAGCTACTGTCTTGAATGCCACAATTCCCCAATAGTGGACCTACCTAATCTGAGCTTCAATAATCAACCTTTCTTTGTAGCACATCAAAAACTATGCGAAACACACTAAAGATCTGATCTAAATTTAAGCATAATGTACAATTATTGGGCGGCACGGTGGCGCCTCCGAGCAGCCATGAGTCGTGGTAATTCTTGGTAGCGAAAACCAATCAGATCGCTTTCTGCTACCAAGATTCTACCAAGAAATGAAAGCTCGGGCCAACCGCGGCCCGTATCGGCTACCAAGAACTGGCCAATGATGGCTCGGTCGGCTACCAAGAATTGGCGAATCACGGCTCGTGTTGGCTACCAAAACTCAGAAAGGGCGGGCCAGCCTCTTGTCAGTTAATGTATTCTGCAAAAGCTTGTTCGAGTCTGCACACAGACGCTTTGAGATTTGCGTTTGATTTTGAACTTTCTAAAAATGTTACTCACGAGTGTCGGTTTGTGCAGATATATTTACAAATACGTACACATTTTTTGAACGATTTTTTAACCATTCTTGGTGCAGTTTATTACATTTATTAAATATGTGTGCAAAACATGTAAAGACAGATATAATAATGTATAAATAAACACTGAATTGTATAATCATAGTTTAGTTTTTATACTTAACACTAATTTCACAAATCGTTCATATCAATGCTAATACAGAATAATAATAATTATAGTTATACTCGATATTAACATTGATGTTATAAAATATGCGTATAAAATAGACCTACACCTTTAACATGATTCTAATCGTGCTGTAGAACAGCATATATATGGGGTACAGGTCGTAACGTTTTATTTATTATGAACATAATAAGTTCTTAAGTTTGCATATGCTGGGTTTATGTCCAAATGTTTGTTAATGCGTTTTTGTCTGATAGCCAAGATTTAGCCAGTTCTCTGGCACTTTTAGTACTGGCCTTAAATCTTACTTGTACATTGTCCCAGTTAAACGTATCTCCTGTTGATTTTGTATGCGTATAGATCTGTGATCGTGAGTCCTTCCTTCTAACGGTGTTGCGATGTTCCTGTATGCGAGTTGCAATTCATTTTGATGTTTGTCCTGTGTATACTGCTGGGCAAGAACTGCATGGAATACTATAAACTTCGTTTCGTGTTTCTGCTGTCAATTTCTTGTTTTTAGCGTTGAAAAGGGACAGTGCGCAGATTGTTCGCGGGTTTGTGTGCTATTCTGATGCCCGATTTGGCCAGGATATAAATATATATATAAAAGATGATCCGCTGTGGCAGCCTCTAACGGGAGCAGCCGAATGAAGAAAAAGATATATACAGTATATATAATTAACTAAATGGTGTGTGTGCCGTTTACTATAAGTTTATAAACATTTTCCTTTGCAATATTTCCAAATATCTATTTTTACCTACTTCAAATTAATTAAATGTCAGCATCAACTAGAATATATTACTTCCCAAATTTAAAAAATACATACAAACACAAGGCTGTGACATATTATTTATTCATTCTTATTGTGCTTTCATTTTTTTCATTTTTCTTTTGCTTTTGTCAAAACTAACACTTTTGCATTTCATATCAAATATCACTTTACTAGACATTAAGCCCGTTGCAATAATGGGTGCTAGAACAGTACTGCATAAACATTAGTAGGAACAGTCTATATTAAATGGCAAGGGACCATCTATTTTCTGTTACAGTAATACTGGCTTGTATGTGGCAGTAATATGCATCACTGTATTGTGTGCCTTTAATTTTCTCTCGCAGTAATACGAATCTCCAGCAAGTATTTTAATCTGTGCTGGTGTGCAGCTGATTATTGTATGTGTGGCGTCTCCCCAGCAACGGATTTTATGTGCGCAAAAATAAATCTACTTTTAAAAGTCATCCTATTGTAATATCATGAAAATTCATATATTTAGGAAAACCCCTTCAACGACTGACACTTTACACTTTACCAGGCCAACTTTGTTAATCGCAAATCTGACATCCTCAGAGTGAACACTTGCACAACAACAAACACTAATCCCACCTCTTTGGGGAGCTGGTCTCCGTGTCTCAGTACCCGATTGGATTTTTTGTGCGTTATGTTTTAGGTCTTACCTCATTTACTGAAATCCGATTGGATCGGCCGTGCGATATTTTATAGGTCCCGCCTTCTCTGTCTCGTGTGACGCGTCAGGCGGCCTTTGAAGCATCTGCTTTGAAGCATTGCACCGTGCCCTGCGCATGCGCTCTTCACCAGAAGACACACACACACACACACAGACACATGGACGCACATAGGGGTTTTATTAAAGAGGATACTAATTTAAGAACCACCACCAACCTGCAGAATGCTGTGCAAAATTTTCTGGACGGAGAATCCAAGGTTCATTTCCAATGGACAATGCCTACAGAGTTGTTAATATACTAAAACATTGCTGGAGGCTTTTTAAATTCTTCTTGTAACTGCTCTGTTTGGAAACAAATGTGTGCCTCTGAAGTGCTCACTTCAAATGGTTTGAACTTTTGTTATGTTTGTTAATAAAAGGATAGCAAGCAGCTGAAATGTAAAAAGGTTAAAAACATGTGATCAAAGAGTACTCTGTTGGAGCCTGGATCAAAACACAGAAAAACAACTTGCCAAAACACCAAAGCCAAAACATAACTAAAATTAGGAACTTTAATAAGTCAAGTTCAAAATACTTGTTTACACTAGTTGAGGCTTTCCTTTTTGTCGAATAGTGCAGATATTGAGGCATGCATATCTCCCAGTTTTGTAGCGGTGATCCAGTGACATCACATTTCATACACCGTCAAAACCCTGCTGTTAGCAGCACACAATGTTGGTTTAGACCAGGGGCCATCAATCTTGGTTTTGAAGGCCTCTTCAATGCTTGCAGAAAATCACCACATTAGAAGCAAGTCTCTGCTGTTAATGAACCAAATTACTTCATTCTATGTCTTGTTGGTGATCTCATCTTGCCTTGTCATGCACTTCTTATATTGTACATTATGTTTATTCTGAGGATGTAATTGACGCAGGGGTCCTTATTCTTGTTTCTGGAGGGCCCTAGTGCCTGTTGGTTATCATTCCAGTATGGATTAGAAGCTAATTACTGCTGCAAATGAAAAATTGTTTAAAGCATAATTTTAGTTCACTTATTGAGATTTATAATCCTTCCTTTAATTCTTAAAACTGATGTCTCATGGTTGCTTAACTTGCTACTAAATAACAAAGTAATGCACACCTAAATAGCTAAATTAATACCAGTTACAGCTGTACATTCATTATGAAGTGTCAGTTACACTGATGCAATTGAGAAGAAATCAAGAAAGGAAGTGAAGGACTAACAGATCCACTAAATGCCTTAATGCAGAGAAGCTGGTTATTTTCCTGAATCTCTATGACTTAATTAAAGATCTTTTTGATTTGAACAAATAAAAAATTACACATGGAGAAGCTTGGATCATCACTGCTTTAACAGCCATCTTCAAAGTTTACTCAGGCTAAATGGCTGCCCCATAAATCTTTTCCCTCCACTCTCCATGGTCTTCAGCATCCTTTTAAGCAAGACTAATTCCTTTATTATCTAACATCACCTCTTCTACACTTTAATCAGAATCAAGCCTTGATGCTTGTATGATATACTGTACACATCTTAAAAATTCTTCAGTTAAGTAAAATGCCAATACCACATAACACCAGTCAGGGAGGGTCTTAGCATGGCTCAACATTAATCGTTTCCAGGTTGACACTGGCAACAAGCTTGTGGTAACAGGCAACCATTTCTTGGCCTTTGGTTGCCATTATTTTAATAATACAGCAGCTTTGTGGCAATGGATCAGACCTGATTCTTTGTTGCTCATTATCTCTAGTCAGTTTCATGATTACCATAAATTATAGGCTGCGTACATGCGTACTACACTTCCTGAATTACCTTATTGTGGGTAAAGCAAGTAAAAAAAACAGTAAAATGACCGACTGCAGTACAAAGGTGTGTGAGCTGGTTGTGTATATAAGAGTACATTTTATGTTTTAACTACAATTATATGCGTATATGTATGTATGTATACTTTTATTTTCCTTTCTCTTAAGGAAGATGTTTAACATCATACACTAGGTTTATTGCATTTGGGCTTACTATACTTATCCAGGACTACTGTTTAACATCATTCCCTGGGTTTACTCTCTCAAGACTGTTTAAGATAATATTTTATGTTTATAGTATTTGGACTTTATTGTCAATAGATATCTCTATTTTGATCCTTATACTCCGTTGCTTGGGGGCTTGTTTTTGTTTTGGACGTGCTCCGTCTCTAGGTATGTCAGAGGACTGGGAGTTTGTGAAGTGTGGTCTAGCCTCACGTGGGGAGGCAAAATGGGGGGACTTGTGGGGGAGAGAAAGAGAGCAAGCTATTTCTAATTTATCCTATTAATTCTTAAAATTTTAAGTGCCAACATAATATTAATCTTCATGGCAATAACTCCTGGGAAAACTAGAAATTAATGTCAAAGCAGTCTTATTTTAAGTTAAGACTACAAAATGACAGCAAAAGTTCAGAAGCAGTATCTTCATAATCAAACAGTCAACATTGTGAGCTGGAATGTTAAAGGGCTGAATCACAAAATAAATAGAAAGAAAGTATTCTCTCACCTAACAGGTCCAAACGCTAAAATAGTATTCTTACAGGAGACCCACTTATTAAGCAAGGATCAGTTTTGGCTGCAAAGAGACTGGACTGGCCAAATATTTCATTGCAGCTTTAAAAAGAAAACTAGAGATGTGGGAATTCTTGTACACAGAACAATAACATTTGTAGTAACAGATGTAGTACCTGATACTGAAGGGAGACATGTGATTGTCATGGGTAATTTATTTAACTGTAAAGTGATTCTGATAAATATCTACGCACCCAATGTAGATGATAGGGACTTCATCCAAAACATATCTGCATCCATTCCCAATGTGAACACTCATAAAATTATAATGGCTGGGGACTTTAATTGTGTTTTAAATCCAGACCTAGATAAGTCTCCTGCCACAGGGGTGATGACGTCTAACACTGCAAAAACAATTACACAGTTTGTAACTGATCACAACTTATCAGACCCCTGGAGATTTCTAAACCCAAACTCAAGAGCATATTCCTTCTACTCACCAGTGCATCACTGCTACTCAATAATTAATTATTTTCTTATAGATAATAATTTCTTGCCTATGATTAAATCTTGTAAGTATGATGCTACTGTTATCTCCGACCACGCTCCTTTGATCATGGATCTAAAATCACTATGCCCCACATACTCATCTCGCAGATGGCATCTTAACCCACTTTTATTAGCAGACAAGAACTGTACAGAATTTATATTCAAACAAATCGATTCTTTTTTAGAGACAAATACATTCTCGGAGGTTTCTGCAGGAATACTCTGGGAAACTCTGAAGGCTTTCTTAAGAGGACAGATTATTTCATATCTTTCCCACAAAAATAAACTGGTCATCAAGAAGGTATCAGAGCTAATCAGTGAAATTACCAGAACAGATCAAGAACATGCCAGGTGTCCAAATGAAGCACTTTATAGGAAAAGACAGGCACTGCATTCAGAACTAAAACTCTTGACAACTAAAGAAACAGAACAAGTCATTTTTAAATCAAGACACCATTCCTATAAACACAGAGAAAAAGCTAATAAGGTTTTAGCTTAACAAATCCACAAGCTGGAAGCTCGCAATGCAATCCCAGCAATTACCAACACAGACGGAGACAAAATCATTGATCATAAAAATATAATGCACACATTTAGAGACTACCATAAATCCTTACAGTGTATTCTGCTGAGTTTAAAGAAGACAAGACACAATCTAATACATTTCTGGATGCATTACAGATAGCACAAATAGATACTCGCAGTGCACAGGACTTGGATAAACCTCTGGCACTATCAGAATTACTACATGCTATAAACTCACTTCAGAGTGGGAAAGCAGAAGGCCCTGATTGCTACCCTGACAAATTTTATAAAAAAAATTCTCAATTAAGCCAGCTTCCCTTTTATTAGCAACATTTACAGAAGCTAGATACAATAAAATTCTACCTCAAACTTTTCGTCAAGCTTTAATCACTGTCTTACCTAAGCAAAATAAGGACTTATTACAATGTGCATCATATAGACCAATCTCACTTTTGAAAAATGATGTAAGGATACTCTCCAAAGTCCTAGCTAGAAGGATTAAGAAAGTGCTTCCTTCGGTAATATTACAAGATCAAACTGGTTTTATTAATAACAGACACTTAGCTCCCAATCTTCGATGTCTATTTAATGTGATATACTCACCCACAAACAAACACCCTGGAGATATTATTATCGCAAGATGCAAAAAAAGCATTTGATATGGTTGAATGGAACTACCTTTTCACCATATTGGAGAAATTTGGGTTTGGCCCAAACATTTGTGCATGGATCAAACTACTGTATACCAGTCCAGAAGCTTCAGTTTGTATTAACAACATTAACAGACTACTTCAAACTAGAACATGGTACTAGACAAGGATGTCCCTTGTCACCACTTCTGCTTGCAAATGCCATTAAGCCACTGGCAGCTCACTGTCAAAATGCTTATGAGATAAAGGGGATTATCAGAGAAGGACTTGAACATAAAATTTCTCTATATGCAAATGATATATTACTATATATATCTGATCCACACAAAACTGTGCCTGCAGTCCTAACAGCACTAACAGAATTTAAAAACATTTCTGGTCTCAGAATTAATTTGAACTCTTTCCAGTGAATTCACAAGCACACAATATTAGTTTGGGCACCCTCCCTTTTATCATTGCAGATCAGTTTAAATACCTAGGGGTAAACATCACAAATAAACATAAAGCTCTTTATCAACATAATTTTGCTGTCTGCATGGAAAAAATTAAGCAAGACTTGCATAGATGGTCTACCCTTCGTCTCAGTTTAGCTGGAAGAATTAACATTGTCAAGATTAATATCTTTCCTAAGCTTCTCTTTCTTTTTCAAAACACTCCAATATACATCAGTAAATCATTTTTTAGGAAATTAGATTCAACCATAACCTCATTTATTTGGAATTCAACACATCCCCGTATCCAAAGGGTGATCCTACAAAGACCTAAGTTAGAAGGTGGCATGGCTTTACGTAACTTTCAATTTTATTATTGGGCAGTGAATATACAAGCTATATAAACCTTGACATTGACACAAATAGATGAACAGACACAGGCTTGGTCCACAATAGAAATAAAATCCTGCAGTACTTCTTTATATTCCTTGCTTTGTACCCCAATAAGTACAAGTCATTGTCGATATACTAAAAACCCAATTGTGCTTCACTCACTCAGAATATGGAACCAATGTAGGAAATATTATAGGACAGAGAAGCTCTTAACTGTGGCACCTCTGCACGAGAACCACCTTTATCCACCCTCTCAAATGTATGCAGTTTTTAATGTTTGGAAAGCATTCGGGATTAAATCACTTAGAGATCTGTATAGAAACAAAGTCTTTGCATCCTACGAAGAATTACACTCCAAACTTAACTTTCCAGCAACACATTTCTTTCACTACCATCAAATTATAAATTTTGCCAAATAAAACCTGCCTAATTTCCCTCACCTCCCAAAAAAGCAGCAATGCACAGAATTCACTTGAGCACCACATGCGCAAATTACAATACAATTATTCAACTTAAAATTATATATCGGGCACATCTGTCTTGTTTAAAATTGTCCAAAATGTTTCCAGGGCAAGATCCGACCTGCAAACGTTGCAATCAAATTCCAGCCTCAATGGGCCATATGTTTTGGGCCTACACCAAATTAACATCATTTTGGACAAAATTTTTTAAATGCCTTTCAGACAGCCTTGGTGTCACAATCCCTCCTAATCCACTAACAGCTGTGTTTTTTCCAAAACCTGGCAGGATCTGATCAATAAAATTTTAGAATAAGCATTTAAAGCATCGAGGAAGCGGATTCTCTCCCCTCTTTTCTTTTTAATCCATTTATTTTGATTCATTTATATACATATTTTTTACTATTATTAAAGTTTTGCTCTACTGACCTAGCTCTCTTTCTCATGGGTGGGGGTCAATCTGTTTCAAACCTAGTTTTGTTAAACTTGACTTGCTTGTATGTAATGTTATTCGATTTTAATAAAATTAATAAAATGTTAAAAAATAATAATAATAATAAGAGTATGTTCCTGCCTTGCACTCATATCATAAATACACAAGTACAAATACAGCTGCGAGACAAACGTGAAGGGCTGAAAAATCCCAAAGAACCACAAGCAGCAACAGTATGTCTGCTATATGTTAAAGAAGTGGCTGTTAACCCAAGTAAACTTACAGGGAAGCCTCAAGGTCACTGAAAATAATTACAGCAGAAAACTAATTTAATCACTAAAAGTATCAAGATACAGAAGGAGTGACAAATTAAAGCCCAATGGTCTGTTTTATCTGTATTTAAAATACGATACAGTGATTATATGTTTTCTCAAAAAAATCTTTAAAATGTGTTTCATATATAGATTGCATCCATATATAGTTAAGCTACATTTACAATTGGCATTAAAATGTGCCTCGATTGTTTACATCATAACCTTATATAAATCGGATGAATGCCCCACACATACACAGCTATTTAAGGTATAATGATTGCTTACATTTATTAGTGTAGAACAGCGCAATACAGCTGCAAACCTGTAGTTAAAATGGTAATGGACAGCTTATAAAGTCCCAACAAGAAAAAGTTTACAAATAACAAAAAGGGGTGGGGCATAACATAATCCCATAAATAACTCTTGTGTTTTAGCATTGACGGCAAATATTTGACATTCTTGTGAACGAAATGATAAGTCAGCTTCAGGAACACTTTAACAGCATTGTGCTACATTTTTAAATCTGCACAGGTGTCATGACTGGCCATCCTTCTAAAGCTTATCTGACAGCTGTCACCAGCCTATACAATACTTTTATAATTTCCACAGACTTCATTATTGTACAGTATGTGCATAGGAAATGTATTTGTATTTCCACTCAAGTTAAACATGGCTCTTGTTGATGGACACTTTCCAGGGCTACATGCAAGGGATAACAAAACAGCTTCTGTAATTAAGTTATGAGGAAATGCCTAGAGCAAATAATTAAGCATTTTAAAAACGACTTTATTTTCAGAAATATTTAATAATATTTTCTTAATTTAAAAAGTAATACACTAAGTCCAGTCACTAATGAGCAGCTTTTGCTGTTATCACAAATATCTGCACAGACAAATACTGTACTTTGGTAATCACTGGTTATTATGTATCCCTAAAAACCTACTTGTGGCATATTATGAGCAAGAAATTAGGCACTAGCAAAAATAATGTTCATTTAAAAAAATCACAGAGGCTGCTTTTGAAATGGCCTACTGTATATTACAATTTAAAAAACAATGGCCGCATATTAGTACTAACAGCAAATATGTGTTTATTAATAAAGGCAAGTTCAAAAAACATGCAACTTTGTCAAGACTAGAGGACAAGTACAAAAGGATAGTCTCTGTAGGGGAGCCCTCATGAATTATAGTGGAACACATGGAGACCTTGGAGGAATAAAGTATGAGAACCACTGGTTTTTTTTTTGGTTTTATTGATTTTATTAAAATCAAATAATATTCCATACAAATAACTCAAATTTTACAAAACAAAAGTTAAAAAAAAAATCAACCCCCACCCCTGAGAAAGAGAGCTAGGCCAGCAGGGTAAAACTTTAAGCTAGTAAAAATAAGTAAATAGATAAATTCATAAATGAATAAAGACAAATGGAGTAAAAGAGGGGAGAGAACCTGCTGCCTCAATTTAAATGCTTATTCTAAAATGTTATTAATTAGATCCTGCCAGGTTTTGAACAACTGTTTTTAAAGTGTATGAGGATGAAAGATACTTTAACTGCAACACAATAAAAAATTCTACTGTAATGGAACTAAAAAAACATTTGCCACAATATGTTTGATATGACATTTAAGATTGCATCACACATTAAAAAACTTTCTGCAACTTACTTGATGAAAAAAGAGAGAGAATGCCAGGTGATAAACCTACCAGTAATGCAAGTTCAATTGACTTCAGTCTCATTCTGTTTTTTGATTTATTTTGCATTACAATACAC
This sequence comes from Erpetoichthys calabaricus, assembly GCF_900747795.2. Taxonomy (NCBI): domain Eukaryota; kingdom Metazoa; phylum Chordata; class Cladistia; order Polypteriformes; family Polypteridae; genus Erpetoichthys; species Erpetoichthys calabaricus. Next base: position 227,630,916 of record NC_041396.2, read on the forward strand.
AGAAGACTTTTACATGTCTTTATTTACATGACATTTACTATACAGAATGTATATAAACATATAATGAAGCTATTTAAATATACATTTTACTGTGTTTAAAATACTTAAATTACCGATGATTTGTTGCAGCTAGTAAGCCATCCCTACTGTTTACGCTGTGTCACACACGTGCGCATGGGAGGCAGCTAAAGGGCTTGAGGGACGGCAGTTCTGATACATGCCGGGAGGTGGCAGAGTGCACTGACTCTTTTTCTCTCTTGCCTGCAGACCGTTTCCTGGGGGATTCCACCTGGCTCTCGTGACATCATTTCCGGGACCGAGCCAATGGAAGGAGACCTGACTGGCTCCGGCCCCTCTGACGTCATGTCCGGGCTCGGTCCAATGGAGAACGAACACATCCCTGATCCTTATGACCTCACTTCCTGTCTTCCCCTTTAAAACCCTGTCCTCTTTCCTAATTCCTCAGTCTTATCCTGGACTCAATTGTATGCACATCAGTGCTATTCATTGGCTTTCAACGACTTTGCAGCCGAGGATTTTGAGATTATATGGGTGGCTGCCCCAAACCTTTTTCTGTGTCAGAATCATTTTGTGACAGCTGTCATAATCTCACTGAAGCCAGACATATATATGTTTGGAGATGACCATGAGTGAATTTTGCTTAAAAATGGGAGGGAACAATTAGATGGTCCTTTGAGTGTCACATTTCTAACCTAATCCAATGCCTTATGAAGGCAGCAATCAAAAAGTGGTGATGGTGGGGGATTTTAACCTGTAAAAGGTCAGAGGTGGTCTTGTTACCCTGGTCCGACAGACAGCAAGCTTCTGTTTTTTGATGAACCATCTGCAGTCAAAACGTCTCCTAAAGAAACCCTATTAGACATATAAATGTGTGTCACTAATGTAAACAACACATTGCCCGTTTAAAACAATAAACAGAAGATGTAGATTTCAGTACTCAAAACAACCAAATAAACAATACTAAAGCTGGGGCTTTATGGTTTTAGGATGGGAGAACACATCAGACATTTTTCATTTTGTTGGTTTCAGGGACAGCTTACTGATGCCAGCTTTTATAGTTTAGACTTGCATAAGAAGTTTATTTTCAGTTGCTAGTGCACAGCATTGCATGACAAGAAGATTAAAAAATGGACTGCAGATCAGAATCATATTTAGTGCATGTTAAGTAAATACTATAAGTAAAATGAATGGATGAGATGAGCAAGCAAGAAACAATTTGTTGGACTCATTTTTAAAGGATCTGTGAACAATATAAAAATAATCACCCAATTTCTGGCACTTTTTATAACAGGGATCAAAGCCTAACATTTTGACATTTTTTTTTTCCACATGTTAACACTTCAGACTGAAATGCTGTAAAGTAGCAGGTAAAACAACCAAACTAAACATTATTTATTTTGGGTAATAAAGGTTTTAAATATTTTTGTGCCATGGTTTCATTAATAAGTTGATATATAATTGACACCCAATATAGTCTGTTAAAAATGGCAACCTATTGCAATTGTACTCATAGGTCCCCAGGCACAATTTTTAATCTGTTCCAAATCTGTTTGGTCATGTGTTCCAAATCTTGTCCATCAAAACAAATATAGCAATGTTTTAAAGTTTAATGTGGTGTAGTCTGCAGTACACGTAACGCTAAGAGACAGGCGCACTGACCAAATAAAATTTCAAACTCCTCTACCCATACCTTAACTGTCTTCCTTTCTGAATAGCCCTCCACCTCTTCCTTGAAGACTGTTTCTGCATTAATAATTCAGTTCAGCTTGAATTTAAATCTCATTTTCCTTAGGCATTTGCTCTCATTTCTAAAATACAGTTTGTCTTTAGTGTGTGTATGTTTTTTAACCTGGATTAACTAAAATACCTCATCCCTAATATTGTAGGCTTCTCTAAATATGAGTGAATGTGTAATGCTATGGACTAAAGTTTGTTCTTTGTTTTATTATATAAAAGTACATTTTATTTACCCAGAACAAAATTCAAAGTATAAAGCAACTTTGTATTGTTCAAAGCTCAAAAAAATTACATTTTAATTTACAAATGAATTACAATTCCTATTATAGCATTCATGTTCCATTACACAGTATAACAAAAACACTCACCAAAAAACATTCATATTTACATATTTTCTGTTCATAACTTAAATCATCATCTTTTGCAAAATATAGGACCAATGTACATTTCTCTTTGATTAAAGAACGATTCTTGTGCCAGATGCTGTTTGAATGTGTACTGCCTCTCAAAAGGTTCAGAAAATGAATGTGTAAGTTATAAATGTCATTGAGTAATTAAGATAGGGGGACATCATCTCACATGTTGTACAACTGCCATATAACTAACATTTTTTTTTTACACTTTTGGCACATGGCACATGCAATTGTTGATTTTTTGTTATTAAATGTTTACTATTTTTATGATATTTAGAAGCAAATAAAAACAGCAAGTAACTATGAAAGGTTTATAGGTTTACTTTAATTTAAGGCTTTTGGTGTTTGCAATAAATGGGTGTATCCCAAAAGAAACTGCTCTTTATATAACTGGTTAAGAAAGTACTTAACAAATCAATATTAGTCTGTGCAAATGGAATAGACAACTGTATAGTTAGCAGCCCCAACCATCTGGATTTCACAAAGAAGTCTAAACTGGCTTGGGGCCAATAAGTAGCAAAAAATACCCTTCTTTTGACTTTCTTGGCTGCTAATAAATAGTGTAACTTGAACCTCTTTGTAGCTACAACAAATACTGTAGGACACCTTATGACGACAGCACAAATAAGAAAAGTTAACACTGAACCAGCTGTGAAACTAATGTTTTTTTACTCCTTTCTTCCACAATAAAGCCAAAACTTTCAATCTGTTCTGCCTCTGCAGGTGGAAAAACATGTGAGATCCAGATTTCTCCAAAGAAAAACCTAAAATGTTATTCTAATATGTGTTTTGTCTTGGAAGAGTAATATATTATTCTTCTTTCCCCTTTTGCATTATTGATATGTAGCCTTTCTCAGAATACCTCAAATCTCACAGACTTACCACTGTTTATAAGGTATTGTACCATATAACTTCTCCCCACCTTCCCTTCTACATTTATAACCTCAGGCAATTAGGTATAGTAAAAGACAAGCAGGAGTTAAGTTACAATTTAAATAATGTATTATTGATAATATTCATAAATAATAACAATATGCAAAGTACATATGAATATTGGCAACCATACAACCTGATAAATGCTGATGTGTAGTTTGAGGTGGCACACAGACTTGTTTGTTACTTAAAATGTCTCTAGTTAAATCCTCATTTTTGGTCAGCTTTCTTCAGAACAAGCCGCATGCCTGTCTCAATATGGCTGCCGAGCTGTGCTCTTCATTGTGTTGTCCTTTTCAGTTTATGGTGTGTGAGATGGTCTTTCATCAGTTGGTCAGAGAGAGAGGGAGAGAGGAGGGTAAAGCAAGCAAAGTTATGGATTTTCTGTCCAACTCCTACAGCCAATAGCGCATCATGGTACTTAAAGGCTTCTGATACAAGCTAATTCCAAAAAGCTATACTCCAGACTAATGGGGCAGAGAATACCTTCAACACCTGACCCCAAAACCATATGTTGAGGTGAAGCTTGCCAGCTAAACAGTCTGGCTTTCCTGTGGGGGACTGATTGAGAGAATCCTGCAGAGAATCACTTGCCAAACTTGTTTGAGGTACTTTCCCCAACCCTGTCGTAAAATTCACTATCCTGACTTAGTTCTAGGGGTAAACATGAATGCTTCTCACTAATGAAATACTAATATTACATTGCTTTACCTAAGTTACAAATAAAGACATAAAAAATATTTATCAACTTGTATGCAAAATTTCACCCTACAACATATGTCAATAAGTTTTAACCCTGGAATGTAGGAGTCACAGTTTTTATTGCCAGCTGACAAAATTTTCACAGGAAGCCAGAGCTCTTTCGAGCAGTAAGAGAAATAAAGCAGGAAGTAGGCCTGAACTAGACATTGATTTATTTCTCGCCACACTGACTGGCCTGAGGAGATGTATAAATCATCAATCAAATTGTTCTTAGAATGGAGGAGTTTAGAAGAAAGAAGTGTACTGGTGCCGATATTTAAGAATAAGGGGGATGTGCAGGACTGTAGTAACTACAGGGGGATAAAATTGATGAGCCACAGCATGAAGTTATGGGAAAGTGTAGTGGAAGCTAGGTTAAGAAGTGAGGTGATGATTAGTGAGCAGCAGTATGGTTTCATGCCAAGAAAGAACACCACAGATGCGATGTTTGCTCTGAGGATGTTGATGAAGAAGTACAGAGAAGGCCAAAACGAGTTGCATTGCGTCTTTGTCGACCTAGAGAAAGCGTACAACAGGGTGCCATGGGAGGAGCTGTGGTATTGTATGAAGAAATTGGGAGTGACAGAGAAGTACGTAAGAGCTGTAAAGAATATGTACAAGGGAAGTGTGACAGTGGTAAGGTCTGCAGTAGGAGTGACTGATGCATTCAAGGTGGAGGTGGAATTACATCAGGGATCGGCTCTGTGTCCCTTTATTATTTGCAATGGTGATGGACAGGTTCACAGACGAGATTAGACAGGAGTCCCCATGGACTATGATGTTTGCTGATGACATTGTGATCTGTAGCGACAGGTGGGAGCTACTCCAAATCACCCACCTCAAAACCTCAGTGTACCACCCTCAAATGGAGAGGTTGGTTGAGCGGCTCAATCAGACGCTCAAACACATGTTGAGAAAGGTGGTGCGGACAGACAGCAGAGACTGGGATCAGCTCCTGCCGTTAGTGCTATTTGCTTTTCAGGAGGTACCCCAAAGTACAACGGGTTTTCCACATTTGCGCTTCTTGACGGGAAGCAAACTACTAAACTAGGGGGAGCTGTGACAGGTAATCACAGACCCCAAGCTATGTCGGATATTACTGATCGGACACAATATTGTTAGAGAAACAGGGGTTGTGGTCAGGTAGCACCTGTATCTTCTCTGGGAGGCCAAGAGGGCTGAGGTGGAGCTGGAGATGTAATGACTGCGGGACCTCAATGTTATATAAGCCAGCCACAGCCTGTGGTCCAGTGCCATCATTCCTATACCAAACCCAATGGAGGTTGATGCCTACCCCATGCTGATGGTGGATGATCTCCTAGAATGCCTTGGTGATGCTAGGTATCTATCCACTCTCAACGTGATGAAAGGCTATTGGCAGATTCCCTTGACAGACTTGGTTAAAGAGAAAAATGGGTCACAAGGGGCCCCCATGACCGCTCAACATCTGTTGGACAGAGTGCTCGGGCCCCATGACGTAACAATCTATTCCAGCACTTGGGAAGAATATTTGCAGCATGTTTTGTCTGTCCTCCACACCCTTCATGATGCCAGTTTGCAGATCAAACCCAAGAAATGCTACTTTGGGTTGAATGATGTCAAGTACTTAGGCTACATGGTCAGCAGGGGACACGTCAAGCCGCAGTGGTCCAAAGTTGCAGCCATTCACGACTCGCCCTGCCTGTAAATCAAGTGGTAAATACAAGCCTTCCTTGGATTAGCGGGACATACTACATAAGGTTTACACCCCAGTTCTTGGAGAGGGCTGCACCTTTGGGAGTTCTTACAAGGAATAAGGCCCCTAACATCATGGTATGGAATCCCAAAGCCAAAGCAGCATTCAGTGACCTAAAGACAGCACTTATGTCAGCCCTGATTTTACATGCATCTGACTTCTCATTTCCTTTTCTCCTCCAGAGCGACATCTTGGACGCCGTTGAGCCAAGTCATTGACACTTCATGTACCTCAGCCGGAAACTACTGGACCAGGAGACATGGTACACGGGAATTAAACAGAAGGCCCTATCCATCAAGTGGGTCATACCCAACTCCGATACTACGTCCTGAGTGAGGAGTTCACGCTGGTAACAAACCATGCACCCTCTAATGGCTATATGCCTGCAAGGACTTGAATGCCAGAGTGACCCAGTGTTTTTTTAGTCTTCAGCTATTTAAATATGTGGTGCTTCACCAACGAGGATCCCTCCGCAGCAAGGCTGATGACCTTTCCACGGCTAGGTCCACTCACCCCAAAGGGGCTAAGCTGGGGTTGTGTCATGCATACATATCAAAGGGTCATCCTCCAGGCTCTTTTCAGATATGTAATGCTACCATAAGCTGGGCAGGGGGCGCTGCAGCTAACAATCTCATCTTCCCTTTCTTCCGCAGTGCTAAGAAGCAGCCCAAGGAGGGCAACTGAACCCTCCTCTTCCAGTCCACAGAGAATAAAGGAGTGACCGTGCAGAAGGAAGCATCGGATATCAACCAGAGGAGATGTGAGATGGAGTAATCCCAGTACGAAGAAAGAGACAGTTAACCCTTTCACAGCCAGTGTTAATTACGACTGCCTCTTTTGTTTTCTACTTTGACACTATTGTGCAGTGTTTTTCTTCTGCTTTAAGAGGTAAATGGGGACAACCAGGCTTGGCACCCCAAAAATTCTTCATGCCTGCACGGCCTTATTGCCTTGGAGCATCACAATATATATGTACACAAACACACACACACACATTTACCTCATTTTTCTCTACATCTGTGTTTGGATTTGTCTAATAGACTGTTAGGATAGGCTAGACTGCTCTGTCTATATTTGCACCTTTCTTACAGTAATAGCTCATTCGGAATGCACGGTTTTATTCTTTCATTCTGTAATACTCTAATTTACTTGTATCGTTCAAATAGTCTTCACATATCTTGTCATCGTGGATACACTGTTTTATGTAGTTTTCACATTCTTCTCATGTCTTTGTAGATTTTTGTCTAGATGTTTTAGAGTTCCCTTCACATGGCAAAGATGTGATGTGATGAAGTAGCACCCAGTATAGGGTTGATTTCTCTTTTGTATCTGATTCTGCTAGAACAGGCAACAGCCCCCACCATTCTAACTTGAATTAATTTCATGATGAATGTTTTATAAAGTAATTTCCAATAGTACTTGCAATAAAACTCATTAATAGGTAGCTCATATAACTAAATAAATAAAATGTATCCATACTATACTACTTCATAACTTACTTGACATTTTGTCCTGCTCCCTTAAAATATTTCTTGAACACACACACATACACAAGTACATGTACAGTATAACCACAACAGACAAGGCTTGGGCAATATATCAAGTGCCATGACATGAATGATAATTTTTAATACAATACAAAACTATTGCGAAATATTAATAGGCTATATGCATAATGTACTGCTGATCTACTTCAGGTGAAATCTCAGCCAGCTCAGGTCATTCCCGTTGTGATTTTATTTATTTATTTTTTTTTAGTGGCATAAATGTCAGAGAAAAAGAAGTTTAAGTTTCATCATACAGATAATTCTACAGCTAAACATTGTTGTGTACCTTTATGTTGAGCTTCCAGTAAGTACAACAAGGCTCTTTATACATTTCCCTCGATGCGGAAACCTGATCTAAATGGATTGTTGCTACCCAAAAAAATAGCCTTACAGTTAGTCCTCATACCCAAGTTTGTAGCCGGCATTTTAAAAATGAGGATTTTTGGAGGCTAGGGTATGAGATGAGTGGCTGCTGTTGAATATGGGTGCAGTTCCTGAGTGGTTTGATTTGAGTGGAACAATTTCTCCATTCCACTTTCAAAACCGGGGTTTGGGAGAGGAGAAAGCGACCGATGGAGGATGACACACTGGGCGAGGGGAAGGACGATAAAATCCTGGAGGACCACAACTACGCTTCAGCTCTGGATCTAGCAGTTGTTGAACTAATGCTTGATGAAAACATGTCTCTCAGAGGGGAGATCCTCGAGCTGATGAAACAAACTAAGACCCTTACAATGAAGCAGTGGTTTGGCATTCACTGTTTTGCTGGCTCAGACAGAGACTTTTGCTTATTTACAAGGTAAGATGTCCAGCAAACTCATTTTATTATGTATTAAGTTTAACTACATATTCAACTGGCTCTGGATAAAGTTTATTGACCAATAAAAACCTAGTGCCAATGCTGTGCTGATTTTGCTGGGCTGATCTGGCAACAGGAACCTGTGATGTCAGCAGCAGTGGGCAGAGTTAGCGAGGCAACTTCTGACAGAGAAACAGGACTGAAAATACCACTGTATATCTGTGGTGTGTGAGGAAATTACTTTTGACTTTACTTAGTGCTGAGATGTCATTTTATATAGCACTTTACACAAGTATTGTCACAAAGCAGGTTTAAAAATATAACGTTACTTAAAAAAGAACAATACGACATCTAGCATATGGCACACCGCAGTCAGTAGCACCAGAGTGAGCTGCAGCTGGTTAAACAGCACGCTTTATAACCAGGCAGAAGTAAAAGGCTTATAACTAGCTGCCTGGGCACTTTGTGAAGTGTTTGTGCAACATGTTTGAACAGTTTAATTCCCTAGTTTTCATGCCATGCTTGTTGCTTTGTTACCTAATTTCTCCAGATAAATTCCAGTGTTTCTGCTCCATTGTTTATCTTCCCTGCCTATTCCTTGAAAGACTGGCTTTGAGTCTCTACCTAGATCAGTGTTTTTCAACCGCCAGTGCTGCAGAAATTTCCTGCCAATCTGTGAAAGAGTTATTGCAGATTATATGCCTGGATCATGCACTGGAGTGCTGCCTGGGATGAGTATAGGTGGCAGTGTGTACAGATACATACTGTCCACCAAGGAGCTATACATTGTTTTGCTAGTACTGCGTCAGCTCGCCTGTCGAAAACACGTGCATATTGTTTGCAAATACTTTGTTGTGGTATTTCAGAACATAAATTATTTCTTGCTTCATTGTGATGTAAAATATTAAACACTACAAAATGAAAAGGAAAAACAACAAAATCTTTTAACCTTCTTTAAAAGTGAAAATGACAGTCAGAAGAAAAGTAATGACGATACTGAAAGTAATCTAAGTACAAGTGCTTAAACTTTAAAAGAAACAGTCAAAAAGAAATGTGTTAATACTTAGGAATGTGCGACAGAAACCAAAAAGGAAAAGGAAATTTTGTTAGATATTAAGAGTACTCAAAGACTGGTTTCTCTGTAGCCCTTGGCAGTAAACTATCGCCACTGCTATTAAAATGTTAAACATATTGTCTAATATTTGTGTGAGAAGACCTTTTCAGTACTGTCACTGATAAAAACGCAACAGAGAAACTGAATGAATGTCAATAAAACTCTTAATCTCTCGGAGGCAGCACTGCAGCCACGGTTATCAAATATTCCTTGCAAAGAAGCAACAGCAGATTTTGCACTAGATTTATTTGAATTAAATATTGTTCTCTAAAAATTTCAGAACTGGATTATGACTTTTCTAATGGATTATGGTTTGGATTTGTTAGTTCTGAATAAACATTGTGCAAGGGCACCTCATTTTTGTCCCGTTGTTAGAATTACCAATTATTTTCTGCTCTTATTTTTATTGACGTATTTTTGAATAAAATTGGAGAGGAAAAAATTTGCTCCAAAAATATTGTGATATGAATTTTGAGCCATATTGCCCAGCACTACAAAGGACCTTGTAATAAAAACTTCTAAGCACTATTTACTAACAGGTGAGTTTCAAGCTTGTCATTAAAAGAATTTTGCCTTACTTTTAAATACAAATGTTATTTGTGATTTTTCAACTACTTAAATCTCTTCAAAGTAACTGGTTATCTATTATTGGTAAAAATAACTGTAAAGGAATAAGGGTATTTCAGAAAGTGTAGTTGTCCAAGGTACACTTACAATTTTATATCACTTTTAGTTGCAGGCACTATCCCAAAATAATCTTCAAAGAAATTACCATTAAGCCTCTCTAAATGGTAAGTGAAACCACAGATGATGCATTTACTAAGAGCAGGTACTGCATACTAACATGGAAATTAAAAATAGATTTCAGGCATCAAATTGGATGAAGCTAACAGAGGCAAATTAAGTTAGTGGGAATATAGAGAGGGAGAGCTGAGGAAGAACAGACAAAAGTTTGAGCTGGTAAAAGAACATGTGGAAAAGACATGGCAAACAGTAAAAAAAAAAAAACCTTTTACAGAAGCAGATGAAAAATAACACAAATAAAGAACAGAACAAAGAAAGAATTTATCTCCATAGATTACCATTAGATTGGTACTGAACTTTTGACTTCAGTATTGATACCAGCTTTTGGACTTCAGTACCGTTACTGAAACGTTACTGAAGCAAATAACAGATATTCCACACAAACATCCCTTCCCCCACCGAAATACAAAATGGTGGGCCTACCAGCCACATTTCACCTGTTGAATATCTTGAATGCCTAATCTTGAATGCCTCCCTGCCTTGCTACAAACTAATGTTTGTATTCTAAAGCCCATCGAAGGAGAGTGGGTGGTGCTCACCCAAGGTTCCATTCTTCTCCTGACCTCATTCCAGCTTTCCCCTTTAAAAGGCATCGGAGTTGGATTCATAGCTTTGATGGATTAAGGGGGGGCTGAATCACACAGATGCAAATAAATATACTGCTCAAAGAAATTAAAGGAACACTTTTTTATTCAGAGTATAGCATCAAGTCAATGAAACCTCTGGGATATTGATCTGGTCAGTTAAGTAGCAGACGGGGTTGTTAATCAGTTTCAGATGCTTTGGTGTTAATGAAATTAACAACAAGTGCACTAGAGGGCCAACAATGAGACAACCCCCAAAACAGAAATGGTTTAACAGGTGGAGACCACTGACATTTTTCCCTCCTCATCTTTTCTGACTGTTTTCTTACTAGTTTTGCATTTGGCTACGATCAGTGTCACTACTGGTAGCATGAGGCAATACCTGGACCCTACAGAGGTTGTGCAGGTAGTCCAACTTCCCCAGGATGGCACATCAATACATGCCATTGCCAGAAGGTTTGCTGCGTCTCCCAGCACAGTCTCAAGGGCATGGAGGAGATTCTAGGAGACAGGCAGTTACTCTAGGTGAGCTGGACAGGGCTGTAGGAGGTCCTTAACCCATCATCAGGACTGGTATCTGCTCCTTTGGGCAAGGAAGAACAGGATGAGCACTGACTTCATGAGGGTGGCCAGAGGGCCCAGCCTCCTCTAGTGGGCCCTGTGCTCACTGACCAACACCATGTAGCTCGATTGGCATTTGCCACAGAATACCAGAATTGGCAGGTCCACCACTGGCACCCCATGCTTTTCACAGATGACAGGAGGTTCACCCTATGCACATGTGACAGATGTGAAAGGGTCTGGAGAAGCCATGGAGAACGATATGCTGCCTGTAACATCATCCAGCATTACCGGTTTGGTGTTGGGTCAGTGAAGGTCTGGGGAGGCATGTCCATGGAGGGACACACAGACCTCTACAGGCTAGACAACGGTACCTTGACTGCCATTAGGTATTGGGAAGAAATCCTTGGACCCATTGTCAGACCCTATGCTGGTGCAGTGGGTCCTGGGTTCCTCCTGGTGTAAGACAATGCCCTACCTCATGTGGTGAGAGTATGCAGGCAGTTCCTGGAGGATGAAGGAACTGATACCACTGACTGGCCCCCACGCTCGCCTGACCTAAATCCAATAGAACACCTCTGGGACATTATGTTTTGGTCCATCCGACGACACCAGGTTTCACCTCAGACTATCCAGGAGCAAGGTGATACCCTGGTCCATATCTGGTAGGAGATCCCTCAGGACACCATCCGGCATCTCATTAAGAACATTTCCCAACATTGTCAGGCATGCATACAAGCATGTGAGGGCCATACAAACTACGGAGTACAATTCTGAGTTGCTGCAATGAAATTTCAGCAAAATGGACTACCTACCGCATTCTTTTTTCAGTTTGATTTTCAGGGTATCTTTGAATTCATCCCTCTGTAGGTTGATCATTTTCATTTCCATCAAACTATGTGGCATCCTTTTGTTCCAAGCACATTACCCAGTCCATATCAGTATAGATATCCAGCATGATTTTTTTACGCATTGAGATCTGATGTGTTTTCAAAGTGTTCTTTAATTTTTTGAGCATTAATATTTGTGACCATTTTTTTTTTCATTTTCACATTATAGTCAGAACTGCTCTATTGAGTTCTTTCATCTTCAGATGTTGTCGGTACAACAAAAAACCAAACATTTTAACCTTTAAAGGATCCTGTAAGTCCTTAAACAGTTTACTATGTAATTGAATATAAACAAAGACATTTCAAATTATCAAATTGTTTGGTATATGAACATGTGTCAAATTTTGATTATATTCCAGCCACCTTTAAAAGCAAAATCTGAGCACACTTATAGATAGATGCTCCTCTGGCGTGCATACCACTAAGACAAGCATTTAAATATGCACAATTCACACACACAGTCGCAAGATGCCAGCCAACCTTAGTACAGCAGACCACATTGGTATCCGTGAACACAAAAAGGTAAGTGGGTACAGATAAGGAGTTAAAAGAAAAAAATAACAGTACTCTAAAAAGTGTGGCGTAATAGACACGCGTGCGCTATCTTTTCTTGTTTCTGATTGTATGCGACTCTACATTTTTCAGGAATTTTCTCAGACGTTTATCAACACTCTGACTGCCCGCTTCTATTAAATTGCAAAAAAAAAAAAACAGTGTCAGGTCCTGCAGGAATGAAGACCACTAGTCTATCTAGTCTACAGTACCAATACAGCGCATTAGACAGCAGAAGGACGGTGATCTTAGTACAAAGTCTTTACTTCTGGTACCAAAAGTATCCAACTTCTGGTACTGTACCATTTTAAAAATGGGTTGTTTGGTACTTTTTCAGTACAGGGATACCACACAGCCCTACTACAGATGCATGGAAAAATCAAAGAATACAAGAAAATGAAAGAATGGATACTAAATGAAAAATAAACTAAAACAGTTATCAGAAAGATTACATGAACACAAGGATGACTAAATAAAGACATCCACAGCTGTTATATACAGTAGGAAATTAATAAATTACCTAATGGACAAGGAAGACAATTTGCAAAGACCTGAAAATATAATCCAACAATATAAGAAGATTTCCAGGAAAATAAAATATGAATAATAAACTGCTGAAAGATAAGGCATGGGCAGTAACTTGGGAGGCAAGCAAGCAGATAAAAAATTAAGGTTGGACATTTTCTGGAGATTACACAGACAGTGTGTTTAAAGTGAAGAAAACGCCACAGGTCCTAACTTTTAAAATTTACAGGTTGATTTGAGAATTTCACAAAACAAGAAAGAAGGAATGCAAAAAAGCATTATGAAATGTTAGAAATGTTAAAGCAGCCAGCTCTGGTTCAATTTCCACAAACACTAAAATAAAGATTCTTACCTCTAATATAAAAACAGTGTTACTATACAGGGCCAAATATTGGCTTGTAAATAAGAATATCAGTCATAAAATCCAGGCATTTATTAATGCTGCGAAGAATATAAATAATATGGTGGTCTGGAACTATCTGTATGCTAGGGCAAAACATGAGAATATGGAAATAATTAATAAAAGAAGAAAAATGGGACTGAATATGCCAAATATGGCAGACATCACACTCTCAGAAAAAATTACATCACTAGACTGGCATCAACCTGGGAAACAAAAAATGAAAGGCCAGAAAGCAAATATATGTATATATACACACACATATATTCCAGGTCCGGGTACATACATATATATATATATATATATTCAACTCAACAGGACACAAAATTAAAATAAATGTTGATGTAGGTCGTTTTGTCTAAATTTAATTTGTGGAAACACAGAAGTTCAGAGAATAAACATAGAGCTTACTGTTTCCACTGTTTTCTCAATAAGAAGAAAACCAACACGAAACATAAAATGTCATTTGTATTTTGACTTTGGACTTGCATTTCTAATTTGTTTCCGTTTGTTCTGATTAGTGCTTTCCCTAGCATCAACTTTTTGCAGTTCAATTCAATTTATTTTTGCATATCACTCTTCATTGAGTACGAACTCAGTAACATCCTGTTCTGTCATAGTAAAACAAAAGGCAGAGTTTTAATTAAGGGATGAGGAGATGAAGTCTTGCTGCTAAAGTGCCTATTACCAAAATAACTGCTCCAAGGTGCTAAGCCCAAATCTTAGTTAAAGATTCTAAAGCAAAGAATTGACAGACAAGAACACTCAATCTTATTAATCACACGGTGGGTTGTGTTCTAAATCCACAATCTTCGCCAGGAAGTGCACAGCGTCAACCTGAATATCATCACCCATTTCACACCATACCATCAGACAAGTAAACAGTTAAACTGTTAACTTGAATACTGTCAACTGATTCAGCTGTGCCAAAGAATCCAGTATACAAGCATCTGCACAATCATTCTGCTCAGAAAATTTAATTTTATTGAAAGTCCTCAGCTCACTTCATTGTATTGTTTGATACTTGTTCTTTCTGAAACATGCTGTATATTCATATCTTATATTTAGCGATTTATTTTTAAATTTATATTTCTGTATATTCATTGATTTATATATTTTTTTTAATTTATATTGCTTTTCTTAGTGATTTGTGTCCTCCTTATTTCTGTACCATAAACTATATTGTCACTGCAAGTTTATGCACCAGTACAGCTATCACTAAGTATTTTTAGCACATGGAATAACAAAAATACACTGAAATAAGTAAATAAATAAATAAATGTGCACACTAACTACAAAGTTTTAGAACAACCCCATTTTCTCTGCTTTTATTGATGTGTATGCAATTAAAAAGTGTAGTGGATAACCTGAAATGGTACAAAGATAAGTAATAAACTGCCAGAGGTTAAAAAAGTAACAAAAAACTGAAAACTAATTTAATTTTCAGCGTTATAAAAAAGATATTTTACAATATTGTAAAGCTATACGTTTCTCATGCAGAAAACTCTTATAAGAGTGTAGGTTTTAGGGCTGTGGACAGGCTATTCAGAAGGTGCAACTCAAGCAATAAAAGTTCATTTCATTTGACCTAAATAATGACCTTTTGCAGGTCCAAGACATTGTGTTTGAGCTTGAATGCCACAACAATCACCATAGGAGACATGTCTGCAGAAAAGAAAGCAAGTAATGGAAAACAGCTTTTAGCTATAGAACAAGATATATTTTTAACTAGAACATCATAGGACTACAGTTTTCTGTAGAAACATAGTATGCCCAAGTCTATTGTATTTGGGATCAGTTTTGTAAGAATTTTATTAGCGATCAGTTTCATAAAAAAAATTTATGTGGTTGTGCAACAGAAGTATCCCAAAAAGATAACTTGTACCTGTTATGACTATACCCAATTATAAAAGAAAATCAAATATGTCACTCTCCACCCAGCTTTCCAAAGATGTTGAGTGATCTCTTTTAACACCATATTAGGATAATCAAAAACTAACTAACTGCAAGAAAATGCCAATTCCTACTGGATTTTCTTCTCTGCATAGGTCAATTTCGGTGGCTCTTTTTCTAATTGCACATCAACTTTAAATAACACTAGGTACAGTATTACATCTGACTGTCACATCAAAAAAGTAATCTTCACTGGTACCCACGTGTAAAAAACACAGTAATAAATACCACCAGTATATTTGTCCCCGTTAATTTTACTTACATAATGTTTTTCTCAATGAGTCATAATGTCTGTCTGGGAGATTTTTCAAGAACTGTTGCAATCATATACTGTATTGTTAAGTAATAAAATTTTCAGTATCAAATAATGTATTAACATAATAATGCCTAGTGTACATCCACCTAAATACAACTGCTTTTTTCATGCTGTACTGCTACACACACTGAATATGTGTGTTTGAGACATTCACTTCAGTTATGGTATGGCCACAATGACACCATTGGTGAAGGTAAACTTAATATAAGGTATACTAGTCAACAGGAAAAGTCCTAGTCGATCATTACAATAGATGTTTATTTTATTTTGTTTCTCTAAATAGAATGAAATACACCAAACTGAATTATTGCTATCACAGATTTGCTTTTTTTCTTAGATTTTTATTTAAAGCTAATTTAGGGGAAACATCATCATCCAGTTTTTGCCATGCAAATGATTTATGTTATACTTCTACACCATCATCATATCTTATCACGCCACTGCCGTATCCAGGTAAGAGCTGCATCATTAGCATCCTTAAGATCTTCATCAGTGCATGTAGGGACTCAGGAACATTCACGGAGAATGTGGTCCATTGTTTGGGTGGGCTCACCACAGGGACATTCAGCACTTGTTGTGATGCCCCTTCTAAATAGGTTGTCCCTTGTTTTGCCCACCTTTGACCTAACTCGATTAAGCACAACCCAGTCTTTCCTAGAGAGGGATGTTCCATTGGGTAGATGCTCTTGAGGTGTAGGCAGAGCTTCATTGGGAGGGCTCTTGCCACCTCTCGAGCATATGTGTTGTGGACTGCTTTGGATTGAGGGGTTCCACTGTGGCAAAGCCTAAATGAGAAAGTAGTCGGCGATTTACTACCTGGTGGTGGTGAAGTGGGTGCATGGAGTCCATCAGTTGCTTGAATCTTTTTAATCTGGAATTGATTTCTTGTTGTATATGGGGAGGTGCGAACCTGGCCAGCCTGTATAAAGCAGGAAGGCACGTTGTTTGCAATGTGCCGGATATAAAACTGAATAGCAAAGTTGTGTAAATATAAGCTTTTAAAAAATGAATGCTAACCACACAACACCTGAAGTGTATTATTAAGCTTGGTAAATTTTTAAGTTATTTTAATCGTATATATTATTTTGCCACATAAATTTTTTTTCTAAAGTGAAGAGTTTTTTAGAATAAAAAAAAAAAAATTCCAGCTTACAATGGCTAAAGAGTACATTTGTCCATAAGATGAATGAAAAAGCCTTAAAACCTATTGAATACTGTAAATCCATTTTTCAAACAAAAAAATATTATCAAGTGTTGATCTGTGTCTTGAGATTATACGCATATTTCAAAACAGAAAATCCATATTGTTTTAAGAAGGCGAAAAAGCAAACCATTGTTGTAAAATTCAGCCATTTTAAAAGGACACCAGCTGTGCAAGTCACAATGGGTGGGGCAATGCTTCAGGTCCACCGAGACTCCTCTCTTGCGGAACAGGAATGAGAAACTTGGCCCCAAGGATATGGATTCCCCCCCGGAAAGTCATTGCCAAGCATCTATTTTTGACATTATTGAATGCTGATGTGCTGAGGCGAACTGATGTCTCTGTTCTGTAGACAAACAGACAATACCTGAAAAAGCACAAAGAAGAGTATTTCTTATGTCACAAAGATTGCCTGCTATTGCTAGATTAATAATGCACATGTGTACCTCAGTGGAGGGAGAATATTGAGCAGGCACATAGTATGTAATCATATAACAAAAACAGAACAAATAAGCACCCATTCATTCATCCATCCATCCATCTTCCAAACCCACTTATCGAGATCAGGATCATGGGACAGGTGAAGCCTAACCAATAAGCACTTGACACAAAGCAGGAACAATCCCTGGATGGGGTACCAGTCTATTGCAGGGTAAACACACACACTGGCCAGTCTACCAGTCTACATGTGTTTGGACTGTGGGAGGAAACTGAAGCATCTGGGGAGAACATGCAAACTCTATACAAATGCAAACCCCAGTCTCCTTTCCTGCACCAACTTGACATCCAATATTATTATTATTATTAATTGCAGCACTCAATATCTTCCATCCTTTACTCTATTCAAATAGAACAGAGTGGCTCCAATGGTATGGCCATTTGATCCAGAGGCTAAAGAAATGTTGGCATAAATAGTTGAGGGATGATATGTGAAAAGTCAACACCACCCCACAGAGTTGCCCTGGATCAGGACAAGGGGAAAGCAACATACCGGAAAGTGATCCCTGTGTCAATGCAAGTCAAACGCTTAAAAGAAGTTTAATCTATTCATATATTTTTCTCCACTGAGCAAACACAAAAAATCACCACTTTAGCAGCGCCAACTTGCTATTATAATATCTGAGCACTCTTCTGTCTGTTTTTAAAAGCTATGGTAAAACAAAAGTGCTGCAGAAACAGAATTGCTGAAGCAACATTAATATTTCAATACATGGCAGCACAATTTCTTCAACTTTGATTTCACCCCTCTGAGCCACACTGGCACTGTATCGATACCTGGATATTCTCCGTCATTCTCTTCAGAAAAAACATTCACAGTGGGTCCGATATGATGTTTTTGGTCTACTTCTCCTTGACCTTCACGGTAATCTGGACAGACTGTTGACCATAGTGTGCTAGCAAACGTGGCACGGTTGGCTACCGCAACACCTAGGAAAAACAAACTTGTCTTTGGGCTACATAATGTCTATTCACTCACCAGTAAGGGTCCTCAACTTTACGATCTGCTCCTAACTGACTGTAATTTAGATTTTCTTTGTTTGACTTGAGTCCTGGCAACAACTCAATGATTTTTTGCCGCTTAATCAAGCTGTTCCTCCTGGGTTTGTTTACATCTGCCAATCCCGTGCCTCTGGTTGCAGTGGCGGTCTCACAATACTCTACAATGAGAAGCAGAGAGTATCCTCTAAAACTTTGTCTCAGTATGGCTAATTTGAGTCCATTGTCTTACAAATCAATAGACCTACTCCCACTATACTTGCCACTGTTTATCAACCGAACAAGCTGAATAAGAACCTTTCAAATGAATTGTCTTGAGTTTGCAAATTCCTTTTGTTCTATGTCCTCTAATGTTATTTTGCTGAGTGATTTTAATATTCATATAGACACTGTTACTAACATTTTTATGAGGGATTTTGTATCATGTCTCAAAAGTATTGGTCTGCAGCAATTTGTAGATTTTTCTTCTCACTCTAAGGTCATATTCTTGATCTTATCTGTTGCTGTGGCGCTACTCCCTATAATTGTACAGCATTTGACCAGTCCATATCTGACCACACACAACACAAGTTCATATATTTAATCTGTTCATATATTCTTAATTTTAATGTTGCATTAATACTGGTTTTATTGTACTGTATTTTTTATTTATTTTATGTACTTTGTGATTATTGCTATTAATGTGTTTTGTAAGGTGTCCTTGAGTGCACTGAAAGGCACCTATAAATAAATCAATCAATCAATCAATAAATAAAAGTAATATTGTAAGCAGAATAAAGCTTGACGTTACGGGCTTGTTGGGTTGTCATAATTCCACCCATAACAGAGGCTCTGAGCAGAATAGTGAACAGGAAGTGTATTCTTACCTCAAAGATTACTAAACCGAAATCTTTGCTGCTTCAAAGTAGACAAATTCATAAGTTTAAAGGCGTTTGCATTCACCTATGGACTTGTATATCCTTTAGCCCCATTGCAAGCTGCAAGAACAGACAATGTATTTTTAAAATGGATATTAAAAAAAAAATCTTCATTTCAGAACTAAACGTTACGTGGCAAATTAATATTCAACCATGACTGTGAAAAAATAACTGACTTTTAAAATCCCAAACTTATCCTTTAAAATATAATATGCCTTTATGTATGCAAGAAAATTATAAAACATTTTCAACATAATATTCTTAAATCAATTCAGGGTCTTAGGAAGTTAGTGTCTATCATGGGGAGAACTGGAACTGCAAACTCAACATGGACAACTGGGCACTGGATTCAAACCCAAGATGCTGGATCCATGAGGCAAGCATTCTACACACTGTGTCACTGTGCTCCCTGATCAGATTTGTATAAGGCTAAATTTAAGATTGATTGTGGAGAATCTAGGAAATTTTGCTCATGAATTTAATTTACACCCTGCCAAAAAATGGGACAGAGAGTCAAAGAAGCTGGTATTGCATCCCTGCTGCTACATCAGCTTGTAGAAAAAAAGAGGATGCTTAAATGTGACAGCTTAAAGATCCAATTTTAGAACATTAAACACAAATCAAACAAAGCAAGAAAGAAAGATAAATGCACTTCTTTAACTGTACTAGATCAGACTGCTTACGGGCTTCTCACCCAGTTACCTAACACAATCTGTTGTGCATTGGCTGTGACATTTTAATTCAATGCCCACTTAACTGGAAGTCTTTACAATAATTATGGCTTAACTTCTGATCTGATACACATAGCCCTTAAAATTGAGATTACATTAATCATGTGCTTCAGTTCAGCTCACACCACATGAATGTGATAGAAATTAAGCACTGTATGCCAGAATGACAAATCTAGAGCATGCCTGTAGGCTGTTATTGCCAGTGCCACACACACTCACTGCCTGGTCTTTTTGCAGCTCTGAAGTACTTCAGATCTAATAAGTAGAACTGTGCCTTATCAAAATCACAAGTCAAACTCCTCTATGATACCAGGGCCTTGCACAAGGCTCTACCCACTGATTCTCTCAGCCTTAGCACTGTAGTCTTCCTGTCTTTCTTAAAACTTTTCCCACAACATGCAGTAATTCCATACAACACCCCTCACCTTCTTTTTCTCCTGTGCTGCCCTAACCCTTTATAATAAATAATAATAATTTTTTTGCATTTATATAGCGCTTTTCTCACTACTCAAAGCACTCAGCAATTGCAGGTTAAGGGCCTTGCTTAAGCGCCCAACAGAGCAAAGTCCCTATTGGCATTGACGGGATTCGAACCGGCAACCTTCCGATTGCCAGTGCAGATCTCTAGCTTCAGAGCCACCACTCCGCTTTATGTATTGTTCTATTCCTTGGACAGCCCGTCATATATCCATCATCCCACCACATTATCATTTTAATGATGGTGATATTTTTGCCTCTGGAGACTACAGACCACTATATTTGGTTTTAATGGTAACAGTACCACTTCAGAAATCTGCAGCATTATTGCAAAGCCCAAACTCACGTACTAACACAGAAGTTTCAGTAGGATAGAGATATTAATTTATATGACATTATTATCTTTTTTCATTCCATGTAAATTGTAATTAAGATTGTAGTTATTCCATGAGCTTGCAGTGCGCTGATTAGTATTATTGAAAAAGTTGTGATACCCTGTATGTCTTCCTTGACAAAGTGTTGTTTTGGACTGAGAAGGGACGATGTATCTATCTTTTATCCAAGCTTGCACTGTGCATGTTACCTCAAGAACTAATTACTATATACCTTTAAACTATCTTTAACAAAGAGTTCTATTCTGCATTTCCCTAACATTGATAAATGTAAATCTTTTTTTCACAATATACATGTACCATCTATTTAAATTATCGCAGATGGAGTCCCAGCCCATCATCTCATAAGTTCAGCCCTCAGATAATGAGAGCATTGTAAAAGCCAAGAAAGACAAATGAAACAAAATGCTGAAAGAAAGAGAGCTTTGGCAGTCACATTCATGTCTGTAGACGTTACTGCAGCACATGCACAACAACCTCTTCACCAAAGTCAGCTTGGCCAGTCAGGTACACCTTGCTGCAGCACCAGCACAACTTGATGCTTGCCAATAAGGAGATTTTCTCTACTAAAAACCCATGAAATTCATATTTTGTTTTGTTTCTACCCAAAAATTTGGATGGGTATTTTTATACTACTACTACTACTACTACTAATAATAATAATAATAATTATAATAACAGAAAACTAGGTCTTAAAATTTGATGATGCAAATGCTCCATGTGCCGTTTCTTACCCAATAGTTTGTTTTTTTTTTACTCATTATCTAAAACATCATAGAGTAGTGATAATACACACTCCTACATATTAGATTTGCTTCAATGTCCATAGGATTCAGGTGTTGTAAGCTGAACCTGAAAATCAACTTCACCACAAGATTATAAGTGAAATTTTGAGAATGAAGTTAACATCCTTGAACATCAAAACCCACTGATGAAAAAAAATTGGTTGTAAAATTGATCAACTCTGTAGTCTAATAGTACAAAAACACACACAAAATCAAAAGGTAAATATGCTGTATGTCTAAGCTTTTTATTTTTCAGGATGTATTTAACCTATTTTTTATTCCACTGGCCTGTCTCAGCAGTTATTTCTCTGTTTTCACAATTGCTTCCTGACATACTTTACCACATCCACATGCACACAGAAAGCAAGAACAGTTATCTGCAGGTAAAGTTTGAAATCTCTAACCTGTCAGGCTTTTCAAACAAACTAGACTCTACTATAAATTTACACATACTGTAAAGAATAAACATGGGCATCTTTAGAGAAAGGGATAATTTTTCAGCTTTCTAAGGATCAGTCTGCAGACAAAATTCACAAAGACTTGAGGTTAGAACAGAAATATGATACAATTGATAACTTTGCCACTTTCACAGTCTAAAGACTTACTTATAGCTCAAAATTACTGTAATAATATTTATAACATCAACTAAAAGGTAACAAAAATATTTATATGAACTGCTATTTATTTAAACTGTTTCATCTTTTAACTGCATATCAGATCAGCATAACATGAGTAAGCAGACCTCGGTAAAAATACAGATTTTCTGATTAAGCATTATTTTTCGTTTAAATCATTCAATATAGATTCTCAAAGTCTCAAAATCAATTGTGAATCTTTATCCTGCTCGGTTACTTTATGTAGATTTTTGCTCATCTTTGTTTTTGGCATCCAATCCAGTAAATGTCGCTAATACGCCTGTTAAGGCTTTCTACAGAAAAATGTGCCTGCAACACTTAAATCAGATGTGTGGACTCCCTACAGGTTGAAACAATATGTCAGTAAAGATCAACTGAATAAAAGCAAAGCCATATGCAAGCTGTGCTGCTTAGAAGTTAAGTATTGTTGTAACACAACAAACTTCAAAAATCATTTATCCCGATGTCACCCATAAACGAAAACTAAGTCGACATCCTAATGAGTAGAGCTTAAACAATCCACCCTGGAGATGGCGGGTAGCTCCAAGCTTCCATTTCACTCACCTCATGCCCAAAAAATAACAGTAGTTTGTAACTGTAACGATAAAAACTCTACATCGCTTTTAAAAATTAGGGCTTTTCACAAATAATACTGGTTTTTGAATAGCGATATGCAATACCAACCAGAAAGCATACGAGTGAAGTTATTGTACCTAGGCTTTATGAAGATCTTAAGCAAAGCATTGCCACATCTCTCAAGTCAGCAGATACAGTTGCCTAATTTGTAACAGCTGAACATCCAGGACACCAGACTCCTACATGACAATCACATGTCACTACATTAAAAATCACTGTGTTGCAGACAAGCATGCTGCATGCTAGTCACACCAAGAGCAACCTTGCTGCTTATACAATATGCAGGGCTGCTCAGATGACTGGCTGTTGTTCCAAAAGCCTTTCTAGCATTTCCAATGAAAGTTTCATCGCCTGACTGCATCAATCATAAGTTTGTGTGTTGGCAATTCCAATAAAACATTGCTTCTCTTTAAGCACGTGGCTAGCTGTACTGCTAAGGTGGAAAAAGATTGCTATGCACCTCATCCAGCCAAGCAGCCTGCAGTATCAAATTGAGCGTGTGCAAAAAGCACCTGAAATGAATATCTCCATAAACTGCAACTTACATATCATATTAGTGGTGTTGTCAGTCATGATGGATGGTTCTTTTTGTTTTATGCTCCATTCATCCAATGCCGCTGTCAACAAGCATCAGCACTAGATCCTCATTTTAAAACACTTCCTTTTTGTCTGAGGAGGAAGTGTAAAGACACATTTTCAAAAACTGATCAACACAACTATTAAACATGAGCGACTGAAAATATGTGTAACTTGTAATAGAAAAACACAAGTCTTCCCACTGTTTCTTTAACTTCAACTACTTCAAGATAAATGTCCAATAGGGAAATAAATTTGGTTAACAGTTGTGGTGGTCGGCTGGGGGCTGTACCCAGTCGCGACACCTGGACGGACCAGGAGAGGGACTGTGCCTCCTAAGGACCATGAGTGGGCAGCCGCCCTGCCTGGTTTGGGGGTCACGGGGTTTGACCGTGGAAGCTCAACCCTGCAAGGGCCCGTGGCCACCACCAGGGGGCGCCCAGACGATTGTGGAACCTCGGACGGGAGTGCTTCCGCCACACCTGGAGGTGTTGGCGAAAGGAATACCGAGGACACCCGAAGTGCTTCCGGGTGCTCATGCGGCACTTCAGGCACACCAGGAAGTGCTGCCGGAAGTCAATCAGGGAGCACCTGGAGCATGTCTGGGTGGTCATAAAAGAAGCCACCTCCCTTCAGTCGGCAGCTGCAGTCGGGAGGAAGAAGACAGAGCTCGGTGGAGAGGAGTGGAGGCAGTGAAGGACCGTTTCTAGGGCCCTTGAAGAGGGTGTGTGGTGCAGGGGCACCGTGTGCTGTGTGGACATTGTAAATAGTGGAGTGAATAAACGTGTGCTTTTGTAGATATGCAGGTGTCTGTCTGTCTGTGTCCGGGGCTGGCTTCCACACAGTTTAGTTGAAGGGTGTCTATATGGAAATTCATAGCACACAAATTGGTTATTGAATGACATACTTATTATTTAAAAAGTAATATTTGGTTATTTTATAGTAATATTATTTGCAACATGATACAGATGTTTTATAAAGTAGATGGCATTGTATTGTATTAAAACAAAGGGCCCTCCATAATATGTGTGGATTCTGATGTGGCCTTACATATGTTAGTTATATTATGGAGAATTTTAAATAAATGCAGTGTTGTGAAAAAGTTTTTTTTTTTTTTTGTTTTTTTAAAGAGCAACGATTTTTTTATTCCACGTCTTCCAAACTGTTAACTGTTCATTACTAAGCAAGTATTTCTTCTTAAATGTGTTTCCTAGCTTATGCACATGTTATGAAGTCATTATGTAGACATCCTTCAAATAAAGTGTTACTGAAATATATCATATTAATTTTTCTCTATTCTCTAAAAAAGTCACAACTTCAAATATATTAGTACACGCCAATTCAGTCAAGATAAAATCGATATTGAATCAGGACATTGTGGAATGAAATCAAATCGAACTGGGACATCAGTGTCAATACCCAGGAAAGGGTTAATGGGGAATTTAAAAAAAAAAAAAAAAAAGTTACCGTTTTAGGGTTAAGACTGCCCTGGAGGCTGTTTGGAAAGAAACTGCCATCTTATGGGGTGATGTGCCAGACTTAAGCAGTAGATTTCTTGGGCTTAAACAGTAGATTAGTTTTAGGATCATACTACCTACTTCTGTGAATAAATGGGGAGCATAATATTTCAGAAATGGTATTTCAAATGTAAGTGCACTGTGTTAGCTAGGAAGACAACATTACAAGCAATGTTTCTTCTGAAAAGAGAAGTTTATGGTATTCTTTTTGCAAAGTCTTCACAGCAGAAGAAATGGGTAGTGCTTGGAGTAGAAAGCCAGGTTAAAGAAATTGATTCGTTTTGATTTTTTTATAAAATGTAACAACTGGGTTATATCCCACAACACCCCCACCTCCCCAACAATATTAAGAATTTTCCATTTAGAACTTTTGGCTTTATCTGGAAGTGTAAGAATGAAAAAAGCTTTGCTCTTGGTAGTTTTTGCAACTTATCTAATTATGTCGATATTTTTTTAATTAATATTTTTTTTCACATTCTCAGACTTATCCTGGATTACTGCATTTTGCAGGATTATTATGATTTATTTTATTTTTTCTTTACACAATTGAACTATGCTTTACTGTTATCACTATTCCTGTACTTTTTCTTTCGAAAGAAAAACTTGTTTTCATCTTCTTATAAAATCTTGAATTGTGCCTCTTCTTTGGTAACTGATAAGATCTTGATCTACAAGTGGGATTTGATCAGAGATTTAACACTGCTGTCCTTCTTTTTGCTAAAACTGGCTGAGGTCAATGACTTGCCCTGCAAAAAGCCCTTATTCCACAGATGAACTCAAAACATAATAATCACCATAAATCCAAAAAATGTAAAATACCAATTTCAAATACAAAAATATTCGATACTCAGTTTTTACTATTCCTGACACCTGCACAATGCTCAGTTTCCATGGAAGGTACAATGAGCACCACAAGCCCCCCACTTGCCTTTGCGTCACCAATGTTCACTGTGGGAAAATACTATCTGGAAAGGAGGCATACAGCTACAACTAGTGGTAAGTGCGCATAACAGTTTCCTCATTGGCTTGAATTGACTTAAAAAAACCAAAGATCTGCTAAGCAATCTAGCAAAACTTTTGGTTGTGATGTCAGAAATTTAACTGAATTACACAAGGTCTCATCCTACAAAATTTCTGGGTCAACTTTCCTTATATTCTTTACCTGGCATTTTTCATGTATGTATTTGATGACTTCCTGGGATTGCCTGATTGTATGAAATGGATTAATGGCTAGCCAGTAGAAACCCAGTTGCATTTAAGTTGCACAAACAACATGATTAAAAGTAATCCTAATACTTTTATATATAATATAGCAATCATTTACTTCTTCTCTTTTAAATTTAAAATATTTATCCATGAGCCAGCATTGCTTCAAGGAATCTTCTAAAAAATTAAGTTGAAACTGTCTAGTGCAGACTTTTTTGTTGTTTTTGCCTTGAGTCAGTATAACAAAGCAGCAAGGCTGGCTGAATACTATAGATTCAAGGGTACATTTTTGGGTGTGCGTTTTCAATAAACCACATACTGACAATGTACTCTTGTTTATCTTTTGTTGGGCATGATTCAGATGTGAGATCGGTGAGTTTTTTTCTAGAAAAGGCCAGTCATATGCTTTTAACTGTGCCACCACTTATGTAGAAGAGAATGTGGAGTGTACCTGTTGTTTCTGGTATTTTAAATAATTTAACCACACACCTATTCAACATATGACCATATTCTTCTTTTTACTTCTTCAAATAATAAATTAAACATTGTGCACAATGGAAGAATAATATCTTTAGAGAACTCTGAACATTTAAATATAAGTGACCCGATACAAAAAAAGAAGATAAATTTGGACTGCCTTATAAGTTTAAGCACAGTATAAGCAACATTTCAGTTCTTATAAAATATGACCTATCAGGGAATCCAGGCATCTTGATTGGTTTTGAAGACTCATGGAGTGATGAAGTAACAGTTCAAAACATTCACTAAAAGTGAACCATCTAGGCTTTGTAATAGCAAGGTGGGAAATACAGAGAACAATAGCAATTATGCAGATTTATTGCAGTGTAAACAGCTTTGAGGTTTTAGTGAGGAGTGAGGATTTAAAGGTAATTTTGAAACAACACAAGGCCAAAAAAGTCAGGGTTAATGTACAAAGCAAAAACTGACAACTAAATGAATCATTAATTGTCCCAAAGGTGTGAAAGCCAACATGCAGATATTTATAAGAAATGAATGTTTATAATTAAATGATCAAATGTATATCCTAATGGTAGCCTGGGAAGAGTCTTAAATAGTCTTTAACTGTCTAAATATGCCTATATAAAGCACAAGCGCTGTCATTAAATTGTAGTGCTACCACTACAAAGTAAACCACTGCTTCTTGAATCCCAGAGCAGACTTGGCAGAAACAATATTGAAAATAAGTAGCTTTACTGGTTTTAGCAACATGGCTTTAAAGTAAGAAAAATGCTGCATGGGGCTTTTTAGTAGGGCTTCAATTTGTAAGCATATTACAAGTGCTTTCAATAATCACCTAATTTCTCCAGAACATAAATATGAATTTTTGTGTAAACTCTTAATAGAAATGAAAAATAAATACATACTGACCTAGCGTTCTCATTTAAAGTAAACTTTAATTGGATGAATCCCAGACAAAACCTTTTATAAACATTCAAGGACAACATGCTTTGCTAATTGAGGCATTATCAGACTTTAAGGACAAAATTATTTTCTTAGCATTCAGAATAAAAGCAAGGATCATGATAAAAAAACCTTGTGTACATTTAATCTTATCTCCTGTATGCAAATAACTGTTTTCCAAATTCTAAAGAAAACTATCAGGGCCAAAAGTACTGGAGCCAATTTATAGATAATTAGCACATTAAAATGTTAAAACACAGCTTTCCTAGTATTTTAATGACATTCTTTCCAATATTACATCATTGCTTGTATATAAGGATATAGGACTTCCCAGATACACAGTAGTAAAGTAAACCATCTTCTACTTAAAAAAATGAAATAAATGCAGGCCTGACAATATTAATCTCTTAACAGTTATTAACACCAATGCCACTTTGCCCATTTGATGACCAAGATTTCTTGAAGATCAAATCATGCTATATCCTGCTCTCAGAATTAATAGATTGTATTGTTTAAAACATGTATTTATGAATAACACAATCTAAAGATATTAAAATGCTCAAGTACATTCTTGGTTGTTCAATGGAGTGATGCCACGCTGTAAATTGAGTGAAATACTGACAGCCTCTCACACTGGCTTGTGGTGAAACAGAACTGGGGAACCCTAAATTTCATTGGACAGGATTTGACTCCCAAACAACAACCAGAATATAGTGTACAGTACAGTGTAGTTGAAATTTATACTGTGAATGTTATTATACTGGGAGAATCTTAGGAAATTGGTTTGAATCCAGTTGTGTTTCTATATGTGTGGCATTTTGACACTCTCCCCATGTCCATATGAATTTTGCTTCCACATCCCCAAAGACATGCAGGTTAGGTAAACTAGCGTCAATAAAAGTGAGCACTGCAATGCACTGGTGCCATACACAGAACTGCTTCTTGCCTTATACCCAATTCTGTTTGTTTACTCACCAGTGTATCCATGGAAATGCTTCACAATATCTTAAAGAACTCCTTATACTAAAATCCACTACAAGAAACCTCCGTTTTACAAATACCTACTGCCTTCGCCCCCCTGTGACCAAACTTCATACAATGGGAGACAGAGCCTTTGCAGCCGCTGCTTCACGGCTCTGGAATGCCCTACCAGAGAGCCTAAGAACACAGCAGACTTTTCTATTTAGGAAAGCTTATTAACAAGAATGCTATAAGTATTGTTGTTTTATCTCTGTTTTTGTCTTGCTTTGCCTTTGTTTGAACTTTTTATGTTGCGCTTTGAGATTTACTGCTAATGTAAAGTGCCGCTATAAATAAAATGCATTATTATTATTATTAGTCCCCAAGACCATGAATTGCATTACATGGGGTTGAGAATGGTATGCTTCCATACTCCTTTAAATGTTGCAAAAAAAAAAAAAAATGGTTAAGATACATGTATGGAAACAACTGAATTAAAAAGTACCTAAAACCAAGGCCCACAATCCCAAAGTGAATAAAGTAGGTTAAAAAATGAAAATATGGATGTATGGAATAAAGGTAACAAACTTGTTTCCATATGTTTTTATATTTGTATATGCTTGAAATTTCAAGTCATTTAATGTTTTTCATGACAGTAATCCAAAAATGTACTGAACAAACATAATCCCAACTGAGCTCTGTAAAACTGCACATATGTTTATACCTGAGAAATCTTCTATCTTATGTTTCTTGTGTTCAGATTTTGTGTGGTATCATCAGTTGTTTTGTATTTTACTGATAGAATATAAGATCCAGCTCTTCAGACAATGAACTTGGAAATGGATTGATTCAGATCTACGTAGTCATGTTTGTTGTTATCTCAAGTGTATAAAACACATCTCTTCACGAGTCTAATGCAATTACACATTCAGTGAAATAGTATACACCAAAGAATTACAAGCCTCATATCTAGAAGGGATGTTAGCCCATCACAGGTATCACTCATGCACACAATCACAGTTACTCTCATGCAATGCCTATTTAGATCTGTCAGTTAAATTAACATGCATGTCACTGAGATGTGAGAAAAAAATGGAGTGAAAATCGATTCATTCCAGAAATGCTGTCTGGACAGTGAGATATGCATTACCAAACTGATAATGGACAAAAGCAATCAAAAGTCCATTATTTTGTAACAAAATGTGTTAAAAGTTGTGATTCAATATGCAATGAAACTGTTAGCAAAAGACTGTTATTGCACCTCAACTTTTAATTCTCTCTTCTTTGGTCCTGGGGTTGAATTATTTTAGCAAAAATCTCAAAATAATAGACTATTGGAGATACTGTGATATAATGCCATATTTTTATGCTATACTATATAAAGTGATGGAGAAAGTGTGTAAAATATGCATTCCTCAGCATAATGGTTGGAGAGTCCAAAGAAAAGTATATAAGTAAAAATAATAAACATTTACAATGAACACTTGGCCTGTAGATCGGCATTATTCCTAAGAGAAAAACCCAAAGTATGGAAAAGTATTGGACAGTATGTTGTACAGACTGAACCAACACCACAACAGAATCTACCAGACATGCTATTGTTTGCTAACTAGCAACTAGTGGTACAACAACAATGTCTGAGAAGCTTTTAATGCACTTGGCATGTACATATTCATGACTGCTATTTTCAAAACATATTTGTTACCAATCTTACTTACTATAAACACAAAAGTCACAGTATAAGATGTTATGATTCCAAGTTTAAAATAAATTAAAATTAGTTTTGCATAATAAACCTGTAAAGACAGAATTAATGACATATAATAAGAAGAAATTAGCAGCAGCAAACAGTACTTTACAAAAACACTGCAATAATATTTGGTGTTCTGCAACATGTTAACTATTCAGGTTCTGCTGAATACTGGTGGGTATGTGTGTTCATCCTGCGAAGGCTGCTCTTTGTAGGCTACAGTTCAGCATTTAATATGATAATCCCTGATATATTGGTAAGCAAGTTGACAGATTAGGCCTCCCCTCCTCTACCTGTACCTGGATAAAGGACTTTCTGACAAACTGCCCGCAAAGAGTTAAACTCTGCCCTCATTTCTCCTCTTCCCTTCTGCTTAGCACAGGATCTCCACAAAGTTGTGCGCTGAGGCCACTACTTTACTCTTTGTTGACAATGACTGGACCCCAACCCATCCCACAAATACTATGCATTAAGTTTGCAGATGACACCACTATAATGGGACTCATATCAGAAGACAGGTGATTAGTGAATAACTTAGAACTGAACACCACAAAAACCAATGTATATAGTGATATTTCCCTCTACTTACCCTCTACCTGTTTTCTTCAGGGATAAGTGTACTCATCAGGTTTGTTACCAGGTTGGTCTACTGTCGCACCTTAAGATTAACACACACATACATAGATATGCGCACAATTTACCTTATTACTTCAATCACTCTAGATATGAAGACAAAGTATAGAAAATTAAAAGCCATGGTATTTATTAAAGAACAATAATACCAGTAAAGAAAAGCATAAAAGAAAATGTGGATAGCAAAGTCTGGATATATATAGTCTTTAGAAAAAGCTTACGAAAAGTTAAAGATGTCAAAGATGAAGGTCCCAGGGTGGTGTTGATTTAGCAATTCATATTCATGGAATACTTTAGCTGACGATCAGATGAAAATGGTTGCATGTTGCCGGTGGCCTCACCTGATGTTGCTCTCACCCTCTTCTTACATCGCTTTGTCCTCTTCTGATATCGCTCTCTTCTCATTGTTTCGCCCGCCATATTTATTTTGAAATTCCACAGGAGTTTTGCAACATGTGATTGTTACGTACACCTGATTGGCTGGCTGTCAATATGATAACTTTGCTCATACTCTTTACTCTGTTTGAGTACATCAGTTTCCCAAACAATAAAGAATTTTATGTTTTAAGAGCATTCCTGTCCCAATCTGTAAATTGGTTTAGTAATTTCTAGTCCCACGGCATCTCATTCTGTTCACAGGTTGTAAAGTAATCCGATACAGGTTGAAGCATCGGCATGTCTTCCTTTCCCAGGCTGTAAACCAATTTTAGTCCTAGGTGCCCTTCTCTTCACAGATGATGAAATAATCGATACAGCTTGAGGCATCTCTACTCCGTTTAAACAGATGCTACTGTGATTGACACTGGTACAATTCAGGAAAGCAGGATGCTTTGACATACTGCCTTCTTAAGATTTACCCTGTCCACATGAGCAAAATATATGTTTTAAAGTGATACAATTTGTTATCTATCCTTGTAAGATGAAGTTCATTTTTGTTTGTGTGATCAAAAAATATAAAATAAAATATAAAATCCACAACACTACAACCAAGGAATTCTTTCTGGACTTCAGAAAGCACAGCAAAGAACCAATTCCTCTCTACATCAACGGATACCACTTGGAAAAGGTGCACACCTTCAAATTCATGGGAACCCACATCTCAAAGAACACCACAGCAATGGTCAAAAAGTGTAAGAGAGACTGCACTTTCTGAGAAAACAACTTTCAGCAAAAACTATTTAAAACTTTTTATCATTCAACCATAGAGAGCATCCTGGCATACTGTATCACAGTATAATATGCCGGATGCATGGCAAAAGACAAGAAGGCTCTCCAGAGAGTCAAACTCAGCAGGAAAAAAAAATCATAGGCTGCTGTCTGCCCTCCTTGGAAGACATTGTCCGCTCTTGCTATCTCATCAGAACCACAAATATCATTAAGGATCCTTCACGCCCTGGTCACCATATGTTTGAACTGTTACCCTCTGGTTGGTGATATAGATCTTCGAAGGCCTGGACCAACAGATTCAGAAACAGTTTCTTTCCAATGGCCATAAATACACAGAATAAGCAAATTATGGTAAGTCAAACAAATTTTGGTCAATGCTGGGAAATAGACTAATATATACTGCTGCTGCCCTAGTGCAGCTACTCCCCGGTGAAATGGTATTATTCATTATTTATTGTATTCATACTAGTTTCATTTTTAATGCATATATTTTACATATAATATATAAACTGGGCTAAATGTACAATATCATTTAGTGCAATAACATTTTTTTTGTTGAAATTTATTATTTTTATGTTGTTCTTCTTGTGTGTATTAAGTGTTGTAGTTTTTTTCCACAAAAGTAGTATCCTTTGCTTTTCTGTACTCAGCTGGAGTGGCGCTTGCAATTTCATTGTAATTTTTTACAATGACAGTAAAGGCTTTCTTTTTCTATTTCTATCAGTTTGCAGTTACAAAAAAAGATGTCACAAAAACCAATACTTCAGTACCAATTTGGTACCAAAGTTCCAAGAACATAACACTACCAGGTTTTTCACAGTGACGGTAATACCAAGAAAGTTTGGAAGGCACAGTAATACACAAGAAAAACATGAGTAAAAACTATCTATAATAATGGCTCACAATGGAGATGCTACAACATTGCATTAATACATGTCAAAAAGAAAAACAACACTAGTCATGGGTGGAAATGCTTTGTGCTTGAGCAGGAGAATTTCAGTGGGGAGTACAGGAATCGTATTAGTCATAAAAAAAAAAAGTAACAAACACACAGCCAAGGTTTTTGTTATTGCCACCGTTATCCAGTTATGAAATTAATTAATACCAAAATAAAATTTATTTAATGTTTCAATGCTTCGGAGGACAAGGGATATCTCTATTAATATGGCACGTTCCATGTTAACAGAGACACATGATCACAGAAACACCCAGTTAGTATAACAAAACAGCATGCTTCATTGTTAAATGTGAATCTGCAAACACTGAATTTGTGTCATTCGTTCAGATTTTGAAGGCAAACTATTGGTCATTAGCATAACCCAAACCTGAAAGCAAACGTCATAAATTTGGTGCATTGAAGAATGTAATGCTGCCTCACAGTTATAACGTCTTTGAGTACAGGTAATGAAAGCCCAAGTAATTTTCTAATTCTGGACTTGTACACAGGCACAAACAATAACAAAATGTAATCACTCACATACAACATTAAACAAAGGCTGACTTCACATAAGAATGATTTGAAATTGGGTCAAACACAAAAAAAGGAGGGGCAGATTTGGAAAGTTAAAGCACAATGAGTTTATGCCATTTGAAATTTTAATTAATTTAACACATCTATTAAATATTACTCATTATGGATATTATTTAACCAGCTAATGATGCCAAAACAAAATCTTACAATAGAAAATGTTACAAACTTTGCAGTGTGGTTCACTGACAAACCAGACTTTAAAAGCTTGTTGCTATAAAAACAGCTTTAAAGAGTTTGTTTAAATGGAAATATCCTGAATGATCTTGTAATTCCCTTATTCAACAGTGGATATATAATAATGTTTGAATTTTTATATTTAGTATGGATTTTAAGCAATATTTGTTTAGGTACTGGACAGTATCACACATGGGCACCTGAGAATCACCTTCCATGCTTGGACAAGTTAACCTAGTGGGACAGGAAGAGACAACAAATCTAACTATCTTTTCTCTTCCCTAACTCAGAATAACTGCCTATGGAGGACAACTTAGCCATGCCCCCATGCAAGTAAGCCACAGACCTGAAGGTAAGGACAGTATAAAACTGAGGTCCCATGGAGGAATGCATCTCAGTTGATAGAACTTTGTCTCGCATGCACAAGCTTCCTGCAGTAGAAACGCTAGAGACAGCTGATTGTTCAGAAAAGCCATTAAGGCTAAAAAGGCAGATATTATGACTGTTTTAGTTGTGCAACCAAACACTCATTTCTGTTCTACTTTTTGCACTAAACAGGGTGGTCTGTTTGGCACCCCAAATTTTCTTTGGCTCTCTCTTTACTTACTCCACACCACTCCACCCTCCACAACTGAAACTGTCAGAACAAATTTTAGAATGTGCACATGCTAAGATAAATCAGGTAGTTTACGATGATACCATTCTTTATACATCCTATGTGCAAATCTCCCAAGATTTTAAACCCCCATTTTAATTGTTACACAGGGGGGAATCTCCAGCTCTGGCATATATTAAAGTTCAATCCCTGCATTGTATTTTGATGAAATATTGTGGCCAAAAATATTTCAAAATTCTTGCCATGCATTCTGAAGAAATCTTAAACAATGAGTGAATACATTATCTATTAAAACAAGCAGGTCTGCAAAGTCAGGGCATAGATTTGCCACAAAGTGCTGTGAATTATTACTGACTAGAATAATTAATCTTTTGGTGAAAAAGTCAAACTTTATTACCCTTCATATACTGCCCTGCACCTTATATTGAATTATGTTTGCTTTCTTGTTTTGCTCTGTTTTTGATTTATCTTGCAGTTTTACTAACCACACACTTACTCAGCTCATTTACTCTTTCCTGCCACAATTCTCTGCTGCTGGTTTCCTCGAAATGTGTAAATTGCATCTCACATTTACCAAAAAAGAAAATGCATCAGGCACAAACAAATTATTCTGTTTGTAAGATAAAAAAAAATTAGTGTTCTAATTTGCTCAAAGGACACCACAGTTAAATGTTATTAAATTTGTATGAGAGCCAAAAAAAAAAACAGAAACAAATGTAGTTCAATTAGAATTAAATTGGTTTAACAACTCAATCATAACCAGTAACAAAAAACACCAAATGTAAATATTTGGATTCTGGATTTGCCAAAATACCTCTTCATGGAACACTAGAACTGTAAAGATCTTACCATCAACCTCACTGACAAAATCATTTACCTTCTCAAGACTTCGTAGGGTTAAGAAAATCTGTTCATTTACATGCATTATAACTAGAAGGTCAAACTAAATGAAATTGAGGCCATGTAGCTTGAAAACCTAAGTAAATAACCAATTTGAAGATGTGTTCACCCATCTAAACCTTTTTCTGAATCTACCCATTCCAGTTCAGGATCATTTGAGACCAGAAACGTCAAACATAAGTACATGGTAAATAGACGCACAAGCAAATGGTCAGAGAATTTTGTAAGTGATAGTGAGGTTAGTAGGAAGCCTACTTAAAGTTCATTACCACGTATCAATAAAATTCTTTCTATCATCTTGTGAATGCTTCTTATTAGCATGTCTGAGAGTTAAAGCATTTAGTTGGCAGAATTTAGAAAAGCTTTCAAACACTGGAATTTTTCACTTTACACAGAACTCTTTCAGCAGCTTTTGAAACTAAGACACTTTTTCCTTTGCTGGTTTCAAGCCAATAAGTGTCAGCAGCATATTTAAGTTGGGTTTCCCACCAGTCAGCTGGCACAACACAAAACACAGATTGCTTTAATGACAAGCCACTGAGACCTTTTCCCACACCAAATGAAGCTGAGTTTTCAGATAAAGACAGACCCTCATGTCAGGTTTTTCATATAGCAACAGTGGCAAATTTGGCAGACAGGCCCTCCCAAAAAAGTACAAGGACCCCAGGGACTACCAGCCCCGCCAAGCCCACATCATAGACAAGAACCACCCTCCAAAGCACTCATTAAAAAAACCCACAATGAGGACTCATAAGCACTGTGGCCATTCATACTACAGTAGCCAAGGCTGAGGGCAAATTTAAAGGCAGTGCAGTGCTTAAGCTGCAGCTGCTTGTTCACTTGTTCATGGTGGAATTAAATAACATCTCCTTATTACTTTATCAGCTCAGGTTCTACACTGACCACCTTGTCCACATTCACTTTTTAAGTTAGCACCAGCAGCTTTAAATATTGTATTTGTCTTTTAATAGAGTACAAGGAGGCTTTGCCCCCTGCTCGCTTCGATCGCCTACCCCCGGGGTTTTGAACCCATGCCCGCTGGGCAGCCGTAGTTTCAGATGCGTGTTGCAGGAGCTTGCGCTGTTTTGAACCCGTGCTTGCCCTGCTTCTGCGGTTTGAGACGCGCGTTGTAGGCGTATATCCGTCAGTCAAGCTCATTCGGTTTAAACCCGTGCCTGCTTTGCCTCCGCAGTTTCAGACGGTGGGTCGCGTTCGGCGTTTTGTACGATCCCAAGCAGCACATTATTCCTAACTTCACTCCGCAGTAGTGCCACGCACAATATGGCGGTGACACCTGCGCCTTCACTACGCAGTAGTGCCACTCACAATATGGCGGCAACACCTGCGCCTTCCGTATTATGTCGGGTTTTACCATGCTGTGTAGGCGCCTTTGCCTTTCGTACTTTCCCGCGCCTTCCAACGCGCGATGTAGACGCCTGCACCTTCCGGGTCTGCCTCCGCTGTGTGGTGTGGATGTTTAACTGTCGTTTTTTCTGCTTTTATATTCTGTATCACGCTGTGCATGTGTTTCGTGCCTAGGTTTTTTTGAAGCTGTTGCATTCCAGTTTTGATCATCTGTAACCTGCTCTCCATGTGTTTGGCCCCGTTCTTTAACCTCTTTATGACGTTTTACTTTGTTTCCTACTCTGTCTTTTATTTCTGACCTCGCTTTATCCTGCTTGCGTCATGTCAGACGGTTCGTAGTCTCTCCCGTTTCGCTCTGGGGCGGGGGGCTTTGTGTGGCGCCTGCGCACTATGTCTCCTGCGTCCACGGGCAGGTCCCTGCGTCCATATCCGGTTTACCATTCTCGGTTAGTAATATGGATGTCAAATCCAGTGTAAAAATTAAGCAAATTAAATTTTAAAATACTCATGCAAGTATTGTATACTAAACACTGCAAGAGATTATATCCCACAGGGCTTAAGTAAATCTTTACAAATGCAAAACATATCACTGAACACCAGTATTATAATATAAAAACTACTAAAAGACTGTGACAAAGCTTGAAAACCGCTCTGATAAATGTTCAAGCATTCTCTATGTTTGAATATAAAGATTAATTTTGATTTTATGAGCTTATCCCTATTTTTATATGGTAAATTCATAATTGGGGGAACATGGTGGTTCAGTGTCCCAGGTTTATGTCTCTCTCCCAGCTGCTAGAGTTACATACGTTTTCCCTCTATTACTCTGGTTTTCCTCACACATTCCCAAAAAGTGCTAGTTAGTAAATAGGTGACTTTAAATTGGTCCCGTATAACAGAGAGTGTGAATGTGTACATGAAAGGATCTTGTGATAATCTCAACCCCCCTGGTCTTTGACAACTTTAGACCAATTTCTAACCTGCCTTTCTTAAGTAAAATTCTGGAAAATGCGGTTTTTAAGCAGCTAAATGATTATGTGAATAAACATTATATTCTTGGTAAGTTTCAGCCAGGTTTTAGAATAAATCATAGTACAGAACAGAGGCCATATATCTGTTCTTGTTCTTTAAGGCCGGATTTATACTTCACGTGACGCGACGCATGCTGCAGCAGACACTCCTGCTACACATGTGTTGTACTTGTTGGTGGACATATATATTGAGTATACTTTATACATAAAATATATGTCGCCGTACCTTGCATAACTGAATAACCCTTATGGCACAATAACAATTCAATACATTTACGGTCACTACAGTATTTGGATTTAATAATCTTCATGTGGGAAAAGGCTGACTAGCATAAATAAGTAAAGCCGAATAATGCAGTCAAGGAGGCAGCACATTTCCTCATGTTTGGGTACTTTTCCACTGTGAGTAAGTTCCAAAACTGTCCATGAGCCCCATACTTCAGCTGAATGTCATCCTGTAGTGTCAAAATCTCATCCTCCACTCTAGAGGAGTTTAGGTGAAACAGTGTTGCAATTTTTGATGCGGGTCAATCACCCTCTAAATCTTCCCTAAATGGATAGCACTTAAATGTAGTGATTGGCTCAAGTAAAGCTGAGTCTTGAAACCATCTGTCAAAGTCTGACAGACAATTTTCAGTCTACTCTGTGTAATGTATGCTGTCAAGTTGCACACATGCCTTCCATTGAGTCTCCAGCTCTGACGCGAGGTTTTAGATGTTCCCCAAATCAAGGCCCTGCAGCTTTGAGGACAGATGTTGCATTTTTCGTTTGAAAGCATTAACTGAGCTAATCATACTGACCATGGTTTTGTTTTTTCCTTGCAGCTGTAAATTAAGCTCATTCAACATGTTAGTCAGATCGGAAAAAAAATACCAAGTCTAGCAGCCATTCATCGTTATTAAGTTGCTTGTATTCTGCATGATTAATGCAGGCCAGGGGTCTCGAAATCTCAGCAGGAATTTCTCCCTAGCCATCTGCCTCAACGAAGGCCTCTTTTATTATCTCTCCATCTTGGAAGGACTTTTTAAGCTTAATGATCGAGTGACTCACCCGGAACGATGCTTCAGTGTGTCTGCCTTTGCTTTTGAATTCAGCCGAGTGAAGAATGATGGCTGTCCGATTAACTGCGATTTTAGTTCCCTCTCCTTTCTCTTTCTCAGATCGCTTTTCGGAAGGAAGTCAGTTTCGTAGTTTTTATGAACAGTTCGAAAGTGCCTTTCCACATTTTTCTTCTTTGGAATAGCAATGATAGATTGACAGATCAGACAAACGCACTTCGATTGTGACATTGTGAGAAAAAAAAATCCTCTTCCAATTCCACATCCAGCCCATACCCTCCCCACCTAAAACAACAAATTTTTTTTAAAATCCCTTCTTTAGTCGATATAAATTGGAAGGCTAACTAGATCACTTAGATAGCCGGAGTTTTGCAGTAGCTCGCGCATTTGATCGTGCGTGCGGGTTGACCAGTGTGTTAGAAGAAAAGAGATCTCAGACTGGCCACCCTGCATGTCAATCAAGTGGCAAATGCCATAATATGATAGAGTAAAATTTATAAAAAAATTTTTTTGAATGCAACGCAATCTACCTGCATTACCTTTCCGATCTACCGGTCGATCACGATCGACGTATTGGGCACCCCTGCCATAGACCATAGTATTCTTATAAATCTCCATATTGGTTTCAGTCTCATTTAAACAGTAAAAAATTCTTTGTTAGTTGTGGTAATTATACTTTGGAGACCCATGATATTTTATATGGTGTACCACAAGGCTATTCTGGGTCTGCCATTCTACATGCTTCCATTATGGCAAATTTTCTCAGAGCAGAAGTTGAGCTACCACAGCTATGCAGATGACACACAGCTTTATTTAACAATTGCACCTGATGACCATGATGATCTTGACTCTCTGATCAACTGCCTTAGCAGTATTTCCGATTGGATGAGTAGAAACTTTCTCAAACTAAATAAGGAAAAAAAAAGAAATCTTAGTAATTGGCAAACATTGAAATAGCAAGGGTATTAGAAACAAATTTGATCCCTTAGGTTTAAAATTCAAGGCAGAGGTCAAGAATTTAGGGGTAACCATTGACTCTGACCTAAATTTTAAATCACATTTTTTCACTTAAGAAATATAGGTAAAGTCAGACCAATCATAACTTTACAAGATGCTGAAAAATTACTTCATGCTTTTGTTGTTAGTCAACTAGATTACTGTAGTTCACTCCTAGCAGGTCTACCTAAGGAAGACATCAATCAGTTGCAATTGGTGCAGAATGCAGCAGCTAGAGTCTTAACTAGGTCAGGTCTGGTCATTTCAGGGATCATGTACTAGTTTTTCTGCACCCACCACACAATTAAACAGCTCAGGATCCTGGCTGTTAACCCCACCACCACCATCCGGAAATGACCATTTATCTGCTGCAGCAAGGTGTTATGTGGGCATCCCCTTGGCCTGGTCCAGCCGCTCGGGTCCTCAGCAGTGACAATTCTGTGAGCTGGATCACCTTTAGGGAATTGCACCACATGGCCATAGTGCCAGAATTGATGCTCCCTCACAATGCATATAATATGCCTCATTCGGGACTCCATCAGCAACCACTCGACACAAAATCAAACCAGCAGTACCCAAGGATTATCCAAAGAGACACTGAAGCAGTTCAGTCTTCATCTCAGGTCACTGTATAGTGTCCATGTCTCGTACCCATATAACAATAGAGGAAGCACCAGGACTCTAAAGACTTGGACCTTTGTGCTTTTGTAGAGGTATAAGGAGCACCACACAATCCTTTCCAGTGACCTCATGTCCCCCCTATATTCTCCCAATCTGTCAACTGACTTCATAGGTTGAGTCACCGGAAACATGCATGTCGCCAGAGAGCAAAGTAAACCTCTGCCACAATCCAGGCAACCACCCTTCTCTTTCCAGATAAAGATGACAAGTCCCGTTTTCCAGTCAGTTGGAATGGTGCTTGCCTCCCAAATGGAAGGAAAGATTGTTTGCAATGCCAAGAGGACAGCCTTACCACCAGCCTGGAGAATTTCACCTCGGACACACAGATCTCTGCAGCTTCCCTACCCTTAGCTGGTTCACCATCTGTGCAATCTCAGTGAGACTGACTGGTTCACAGCTAATTGGAGGATCAGCCTCAAGTACCATGGACCCAGAGGTGTCCAACTTCCTAGCTGGAGGATCAGCTTTAAACAGCAGCTCAAAGTAGCCAGCCCAGCGGGGTCTCAACTGCAACATCATCTTAACTAGAAAAAGAATATTTGAGCACATCTTACCAGTTTCAGCATCATTACATTGGTTACTTGGGTCATTCAGAATTGACTTTAAAATACTACTAATGGTTTATAATCACTTAAATAATCTTGCTCCGTCCTAAATTTTGGAATGCCTGTCACCACTGAACTCCAAGTCATAACCTTAGATCTTCAAATGTAGGTCTGCTTTTAATTTCAAGAGCCAAACTTAAAACAAATGGTAATACAGCCTTTTGCTGTTACGCACCTACAATCTGAAATACTTTACCAATAAAAATTCACCAGGCTAATAATGTGGAACATTTTAAAAAACTGATTAAAACCCAAAAGCTACTTCTGGAAGGTCTTAGCTAATCACATTTTCAGCATGGTAATGGCTCTTTAGTTCATTATAATATGTATTTAACTTGTTTGGTAGCTTGTTTGCTCATTTCATAATTGTTGCTATCTGATTTCTTTGTACTTGTGTGCCTTACTGATTATACTCTGGGACATGGCTTTTTCTGGCTCATATATATATTTTGAAGAGTGTAATTTCCAAAGACTGTATCCAGCTATTCCCACTCCTTATCACCCATTCCTATTAATGACAGTGCTTTGGTTTCATTAACTTATATAGTTTTGCTATTTCTAAGTAACTGATAAACCTTTCTTCACTAGAGTCATCTGGCTAATGATTCATAAATTGTCTCTTTTTAGCAAATCAAGTCATCATTTAAACTCTGAATTGTGCATGTAAGAGCCAATCTTAGAAAGTTAAAGTTTTAAATTAAACTCATATTAATGTTTGCTTTATTTGAATAGAATATAATTTCTTCTATAGTCATAGACAATGGTATAGTCTTTTCCCCCTATAAGTTAGTAAGAGATAGAATCTTCTTGCTATAACTGAGAAACAGTGTGATATTAGATTTAGTTGTGTTTAGAACAGGTCCCAGTAAACAGGGACTTGAAAGACCCATTTTCTACTCAGAGATGGGATAAGCATACAGTTTTCTGACCGCTTTGAAATGGTTCAGAAACGTTTTGAAATGGTTCAGAAATTATAAGTGACTACGAACGATTTAAGATGTAACAAGATTAAGCTTAGAACTAAATTGTTTCTTATTATAATTTTTCCTTTTTTGCTATTTTTAATTTTCTTTTTTGTGTGAACTGTTTTACTTTCAAACTTAACTAAACTTTTAAAAACGAAGATATTTTGTCTGTGGAATCATTTCTGCGCGTCAGGCTTTTGTTGAATCCCATTTTTTAAGTTGGAGCTGCTGAATTTTGGAAACTTTGGGAAAACGCAGCTACATTTTTGTCAGAAAACTGGCCATCTTGAAAGCCTCGAACTTGAACTGGAATCTACCATCTGAGGACGCTTCTTCTCCTGAACTTGTCAACGAAAGAAAAAGAACTGAGTCATCTCGAGGTACTGTGCTTTTACCTTCTATTTCTGCGCTATCGTAATGAAAGCAAGGTCGCCGCACCTGAACTTGAGAAGATTTTAAGAGACTGTGATGTTATAAGAGACTTTGTGGATGATCGCCTTTGCTTTTGCCTGAGTTTTTGAAGCCTCGTTATAAGGAAATATCCGCTTTGTTGTAACGTTCCTATTGTGACGTTTGTTGCGGTCAAGAGAATCAGCTGTTATCATGGAAATGTCTAAGCATAACTCCAGTGAAATTAGTAGTGAATTGAGTACAGACTCGAAGCCAGAAAATGTAATCGGAGATCTTAAAGGTCACATAAGTCAGAGGAAAGATAAACTTTCTGTGCTTATAGCTGAAATAGAAAGTCTTAAAGATACTCCAGAAAATCATTCAGAAGTAGCTGAAAGACTTGAAAATTTTTGCGAGATGTACAGTGAGTTAGAAGAGTTGAATCAAAGGCTAATATCAATGCTGAGTAAAGAAGGCGTGATTATGAAACAGAAAAGTACATTCGGCGAAAGCTCTAAGAATTGGAACGAATTTATTACTGTTACAAAGCTATGGCTAAAAGATGCAAATAGACTGTTAACACACACATCCGATGAACAGCTAGTTAACCAATTCGAAGAGATGCAATTGCAAGAACGGAAACGCTCAAAGTCAAAGGAGCAAAAGGCTACTTTGCAGTTAAAGTGCGCTTTAGATATTAAATGTGACTCTTTAGCCCAGAAAGGCGCTGCACCATCACCTTCTACGGCAGTTTTGGTTGAACAATCAACACTCTATAGAATCCTACGAAGGTTGGATGAACTCGAGTCGGAAAGGCAGGAACGACAAAATCAAGCTGAATATCAGAAAGCAATCATTGAAATGGCTAAATCGCTAACTCAACAAAACACAGCTACTACTCCACCACCTCCAGCTCAGCTTGTTGAAGTACCACACAGACAGGTCCCTTTATTTTCAGGTGACCCAATGACTTATACGAAATTTATCAGAGCCTTCGATCACGCTATAGGTGACGTACTAGCAGACCCACAAGATAAATTAGATTATTTGATTCAATATACAAGAGGATCAGCTCAAGAAATGATAAATGGTTGTACGCTATTGCCACCAGATGAAGGTTATAAAAAGGCTAGAAAGCAGCTTGAAAGTTACTATGGCAACCAAGCGTTTGTAGTAGACGCATACATAAGTAAAGCATTGAAGTGGCCTCAAATAAAACAAAAGGATGGGGAGGCCTTGAGAGACTATGCAACCTTTCTCGATAACTGTATGGACTCCATGACTAAAGCTAAAAATCGAGCAGCATTTAATAGCAATGAAAATATCCGTACTATACTTTCAAAGCTCCCATATTCTCTACAAAATAAGTGGGGGGACATAGCTTATGAAATTGAAGAAGAAGAAAAAAGAGAGATAGAAATTCGTGATTTAACTATCTTTTTACATAAACAGGCTAAAATATTTATGCATCATATTTACGGCAGCAAAGAGAAAAAGGAAAAGACTGACAATGTTAGGTCGTCCCCTCTTAAGTATGGTCAGAAATCAGGAAGTATCTACACTACAAGTATAACTGATACTGCCGAAAAGGGAACTCAAGAAATCTCTATCAAAAAGTCTGTTAATGATACATGTGCATTTAAAAATCCTTGTGTATTCTGCAATGGGCAGCATATCCTTGCTGAATGTAGCAAAATCAAAGAATTGCCACACAAAGAAAGAATTGACTTTTTAAAATCTAAAGGTTTATGTTTTCGCTGTCTCAAACAGGGGCACCTTGGTAAGAACTGTAAAGAAAGAATGAAATGTCAGACATGTTCTTTTCAGCATCCAGACATCCTGCATATCAAAAAAGATTCCGGAGCAACATCTAAATCTACAGCTAGTGTGGCGACATCTACTGAAAGGGAAACTGAGACTGGAACTTGTAACTTTACTGGGGCCGGAGAAGAGTATGCATTGCAAGTAGTTCCTGTTAAGGTAAAATCTAAGAAGAGTGAAAGGTATGTAGAAACATATGCCTTTATACACCAAGGCAGTACAGTAACAATTTGCACTGAAAGGCTCCAGAGACAAACCTTCAAGGGAGAAGAACTCAAGTATTTATCAAAA
This sequence comes from Erpetoichthys calabaricus, assembly GCF_900747795.2. Classification (NCBI taxonomy): domain Eukaryota; kingdom Metazoa; phylum Chordata; class Cladistia; order Polypteriformes; family Polypteridae; genus Erpetoichthys; species Erpetoichthys calabaricus. Next base: position 227,675,467 of record NC_041396.2, read on the forward strand.
CTATGAATAACTATGATGATGATTCAAAAGTGTTAACACAAAGTTCTGTCTTATCAGATTTACAAGTCTGTGGTCTCAATGATGATGAATATATTGATTTGCCAAAGGTCTTTACACAGGTCTCCATCCCAGTGGACAAAGAAAATATTCCACTACAAGAAGATATCGATAAGTGGGCATATCTTAAAGAGGTACGTCTAACTCATATTGACTCTGAAGTTGATCATTTAATAGGAATTAACTATCCAGAAATCTTCAAGCAGTCACGATTCATACCTAGTCAAGGAGGTGGACCCTATGCTACGAAGATTGCACTTGGATGGGTGGTTGGCGGACCATACAAAGAGATAGATGACCTCACAAAACAAAGTGGTAAGATGCCCAAACATTCAATCAATCGTGTGTCAATAACAGAGATTGAGGATATGTTGCTGCAACAGTATAACACAGATTTTCCAGAGCGCAGTTGTGAATAAAAAGAAGAAATGTCGCAGGAGGACATCAAGTTCATGCGCATAGCCTCAGAATCTGCGAGACTGGTAGGTGGCCACTATTGTTTAAATTTGCCTTTGAAGGATGAAACATTTAAAATGCAGAATAACTGCTGTATTACTGAACAGCGTGCTATTGGACTCAAAAGAAAACTGAGCAAAAATTCAGGTTTCCACGGAGACTATAAAGCCTTCATGAAAGACATTATAGACAAGGGTTACGCTGTCAAGGTACCCAAAGAAAGCCTAAATTGCAATGAAGGCAGAGTGTGGTACATCCCACATCACGGTGTATATCATCCAAAGAAAAATAAGATTCGAGTGGTCTTTGACTGCACAGCCACCTACCAGGGAATCTCACTTAATGAACAATTATTAAAAGGCCCTGACCTAACTAACACACTCATTGACGTCCTTACAAGATTCATAAAGGAGCCAGTAGCATTAATGGCAGACATTAAGTCAATGTTCTACCAAGTTAAAGTACCAGATAAAGACACTGATCTTTTACGTTTTTTATGGTGGCCTGAAGGTAATCTAAGTAAAGAACTTGAAGAATTCAAAATGACAGTACATCTTTTTGGTGCTACTTCTTCACCCAGTTGTGCTTCTTATGCTTTGCGTAGAACAACCGAAGATGCCAGAGATACATTTCCTGAGGAAGCTGTTAACACCATTTTCAATAACTTCTATGTGGATGACTGTTTAAGGTCAGTGACAACAGAAGAACAAGCAATAAAGCTGGCAAAGGACCTCCAAGCTCTATGCCTCAAAGGGGGATTTCATTTGACTAAGTGGGTGAGTAACAACAGAGAAGGTTTATTGTCTATACCAGAAGAAGACAGAGCTCATGAACAAAAGGACTTAGACTTGAGCCACAGTCTCCTTCCCATAGAGCGTGCTCTGGGTGTCCAGTGGTGCACAGAAATGGACAGTTTCAAATTTCAGATTAAGTTACAAAACAAGCCCGCTACAAGGCGTGGTATTCTGTCTGTTGTTAGCTCAGTTTATGATCCACTTGGTTTTTTAGCACCCGCCTTACTGGCAGCAAAGCTTATTCTAAGAGACTTATGCAAAGAAAAATTTTGGTGGGATGAAGAAGTAGAAGTCAAACACATTCAGAAATGGAAAAAATGGATGGATGATTTGCAGTTACTTACAGGCTATAAAGTGAACAGGTGCTTCAAACCTACCGGGTTTGGAACCATAAAGACAGCACAAATGCACCATTTTGTCTTAACCAATGAAGAGGGCAAAACGCATTGTTCATTCCTGATGGGCAAGTCAAGAGTTGCACCATTGAAACAGGTCACGATTCCAAGATTGGAGCTGACAGCAGCCGTTGTGGCAGTTAAAATGGACAAAATGCTTAAAGGTGAGCTTCAAATGCCGTTAGAAGAATTTACATTTTGGACTGACAGCACCACGGTGCTAAAATACATTTCAAATGAAAGCACTCGGTTCAAGACCTTTGTTGCCAACAGAATCTCCGTGATCAGAGATCATTCACAGCCTTCACAGTGGAGGTATGTCACATCTGCCCTTAACCCGGCTGATCAAGCATCCAGAGGGCTAAGCATAGAAAACTTTCTCAAAAGCACTACATGGTCACTAGGTCCAAGTTTCTTACTGAAGCCCGAACGGGAGTGGCCAACAAGACCAGATCAACTGAACGATTCACTCATTGAAGATGATCCAGAAGTTAAAACTTGTGCAGTTAACATGGCAAAAATAGAGGAAGCAACTGAGTCCATAAACTAATCACTTACTTTTCAGATTGGCATCGCTTGAAGAAAGCAATGGCTTGGTTCCTCAAGTTTAAAGACTTAATGCTGAACTTAAGAAATGAAAGAAAAACATTCCAACTAGAAGTCAGTCAGACAAAAAGTAATCTAGAGGAACAAAAATCACTCATTGCAAAGCACATGAAAAGGTATAAACTGACTTTAAAAACAAATCCAATTTCTCTAGATGACTTAGCTAAAGCCGAAACAGAGCTTATCTGCCTCAGTCAACAGCAAGAATTTCCAGAAGAATTAAAGGCTTTAAAGAAAAAGACGTGTTAAAAAGAACAGTCAAATCTATAAACTTCACCAAGACTCTGCAAAGCTGCAATGCCAAAAGAAGCTAAACACCTCGCAATTCCTGGGTAATGGGTCGAGTCTTCAAGACAATGCCAGATGCCAAAGGTGCAGTCAGAAGAGTTTGTGTGCAGACCAAAACCAGCACACTGGACAGACCCGTGAACAAACTGTGCCTGCTTCAAGAAACAGCCAATGTTTGAAATGAGAAATTTTTAAAATGTTTGTTATTGCTAGTGATTTGAAAAAAAATAGTTAATATAAAGTTAACTGGCTCATATTGAAGTAAAGTATAGTAATTGACTCCGCTCCTGCATAGCCAATTAGGGGCCGGAAATGTAAGAGCCAATCTAAGAAAGTTAAACGTTTTGAATTAAACTCATATTAATGTTTGCTTTATTTGAATAGAATATAATTTCTTCTATAGTCATAGACAATGGTATAGTCTTTTCCCCCTATAAGTTAGTAAGAGATAGAATCTTCTTGCTATAACTGAGAAACAGTGTGATATTAGATTTAGTTGTGTTTAGAACAGGTCCCAGTAAACAGGGACTTGAAAGACCCATTTTCTACTCAGAGATGGGATAAGCATACAGTTTTCTGACCGCTTTGAAATGGTTCAGAAACGTTTTGAAATGGTTCAGAAATTATAAGTGACTACGAACGATTTAAGATGTAACAAGATTAAGCTTAGAACTAAATTGTTTCTTATTATAATTTTTCCTTTTTTGCTATTTTTAATTTTCTTTTTTGTGTGAACTGTTTTACTTTCAAACTTAACTAAACTTTTAAAAACGAAGATATTTTGTCTGTGGAATCATTTCTGCGCGTCAGGCTTTTGTTGAATCCCATTTTTTAAGTTGGAGCTGCTGAATTTTGGAAACTTTGGGAAAACGCAGCTACAGTGCATAAACCCTACACTTTAACAATAGTACCATGTAGTAATTCTTGTGTCTCAATATATTTATTTTTTCCCCAAATTAACCACAAGAATCTAACATCAATATCCAATCCTTCATCCTTCCTTCTACAAAAAAGTGTTGCTTAATCTGTTCACCGTCTTTAAACTTGAGTGATGTTTAGAGACTGCCTTTCATTTCTTTCTTTGCTTGTGTAGGCTAACAACAACCTGTAAATCTACTGAATTAGCATATGAAAAAAGTTCCATTTGATAAGCTCTGCTCAAACAAAAACATATAAAAAAAGAAATTTAGGAATTGGAAATGTAATTAGTAGATTGATGTTTTTCATGAAGGGCTGGAAAAGTGAAGCACAAACATGGAAATGAAGGCATCAAAAAGACAAGACTGGGAAAAAAATCATTTATACAGACAAGGGTCTGAACAAAGACATCAAAAGATTGCTCACGAAAAGTAAATTTTGCATGGGAAAACTTGTAAAAATGTTAAGCCAATCATTTTGAAATCTGTAACAGAGTATTTCAAATATTACATAAAAATGAATGGCAATGAACAGAACTTAAAAGCAAACAAGCAACTTCAGAAAAGACTTGCAAAGCATGGAGAGTTCGGCCATCAATGCCACTCTAGGAATTAATTTTTTACAGTTCTAAATTAAAAATGAGTGACGAATCCCTGTAACACAGCAAGGCTCTAAAAACTATACACCTGTATTAAATGAGAGCTCACCATCATTGTTTGAACCCTCTTCTTTCAAAACACTTTAGGACAATACATACAGAATGCATAGACAAGGCTGCCAGTAACTTTGTAACAAGCTGCTCAAAAATTAATTCCATTCAAGCAGTTTAATTATTCTTATCTACAATGGGAACACGTACCTTTTACACTTTTTATTCAATTCTGAAACAACCACATATTTTACATTGGATATATAATACACTGTATCTCCCTTATGAAAGAAAACACAAACCCCTGCTTCAAACTTCTGGGGCAAAGAAGAGGGGTCTGTCCAGACAAGGCCAGATGCTGCACACACAGCCTCAAACAGCTCTGAAGAACGAGCAGGCTGTACATCTCATACATGCAGACCTCAGGCTGACCAGGCAAAGCAAGATGCTGCGTGTACCACTGTGCAGTGCTTTCTGCCTACATAGCTAACACGCTGTACTGTATGTATACAGGCAGATGAATATCAGGGATGGTGGGGAATAAGGCTTTAACCAATTAGATTAAGGCATGTGATACATACAGCACAAGGCCAGCGCATAATTTCTGTGGTTTAAAAAAAAAAAAAAAATCAGTGTACTATTATACTGTATGATCAAGGTGCCTTATTTTTGTAGCCAATAAGATTTATTCTTTTATATTATATAACTGCGGAGGATGTCATCATCTACATGCTACACCGATCCCTCTCCCACTTGGCCAGAGGCAGTGGTGCTGTAAGAATTATGTTTCTAGACTTCTCTAGCGCCTTCAACACCATCCAACCTATGCTCCTTAGGGACAAGCTGACAGAGATGGAAGTAGATTCATACCTGGTGGCATGGATCGTGGACTATCTTACAGACAGACCTCAGTATGTGTGTCTCGGGAACTGCAGGTCTGACATTGTGGTCAGCAACACAGGAGCGTCGCAGGGGACTGTACATTCTCCGGTTCTGTTCAGCCTATATACATCGGACTTCCAGTACAACTCGGAGTCCTGCCACGTGCAAAAGTTTGCTGATGACACTGCTATCGTGGGCTGCATCAGGAATGGGCAGGAAGAGGAGTATAGGAACTTAATCAAGGACTTTGTTAAATGGTGCAACTCAAACCACCTACAACAGAACACCAGCAAAACCAAGGAGCTGGTGGTGGATTTTAGGAGGACCAGGCCCCTCATGGACCCCGTGACCATCAGAGGTGACTGTGTGCAGAGGGTGCAAACCTATAAATACCTGGGAGTGCAGCTGGATGATAAATTGGACTGGACTGCCAATACTGATGCTCTGTGTAAGAAAGGACAGAGCCGACCATACTTCCTTAGAAGGCTGGCGTCCTTCAACATCTGCAATAAGATGCTGCAGATGTTTTATCAGATGGTTTTGGCGAGCGCCCTCTTCTACGCAGTGGTGTGCTGGGGAAGCAGCATAAAGAAGAGGGACGCCTCACGCCTGGACAAACTGGTGAGGAAGGCAGGCTCTATTGTAGGCACGGAGCTAGACAGTTTGACATCCGTGGCAGAGCGACCGGCACTGAGCAGGCTCCTGTCAATAATGAAGAATCCACGGCATCCACTAAACAGTATCATCTCCAGACAGAGGAGCAGCTTCAGCGAAACGAATGTCCTGCTCCACTGACAGACTGAGGAGATCGTTCCTCCCCCACACTATGCGACTCTTCAATTCCACCCAGGGGGGTAAACGTTAAAATTATACAAAGTTATTGTCTGTCTGTATACCTGCATTGTTATCGGCACTGTTATCACTCTTTAATTTAATATTGTTCTTTATCAGTATGCTGCTGCTGGAGTATGTGAATTTCCCCTTGGGATTAATAAAGTATCTATCTATCTAACTGTAATATGAACATTTGTTATGTAAGCAGAGTGTATAAATAAGGGCTTTTGTTCAGAGACCATTCTTTCTGCTCCAGGGGATGCAGGGACGTCCTCTTTCGTAAAAGGAAATAAAGACAGATGACAAACTTCCTCCCACCTAGTTCTTCAGGGTCAAGTCAAGTCAATTTATTTATGGAGCACATTTAAAATAACAGATGTTGACCAAAGTGCTATACAGCTTCCATAAATACATATACAGATACAGTAAATAAAGACACCAAAACTAATTAAATAGTGTAAATAGTATAAGTAATAGTATTAAAAAAAAATAAAAACTTGAAAGGCTTTCAAGTGGGTTTTAAAAGTGACCAAAGTTGGTGCTAACCTAATATAAAAAGGTAGATTGTTCCAAAGCTTAGGGGCAGGTACTGCAAAAGCATGGCCCCCTCTAAGCTTAAGTCTAGATCTCAGCACAATAAGTAATTTCTGGTCAGAGGACTGGAGTGACCATAAATGAGCCCAAGTCAGATCAGAAGGTCCAAAAGACACAATCTCTGTTTTGTTGTCATTTAAATTAAGAAAATTAATGACATCCATACATTCCAATAAAAGTCTAAGATAATTTGTTTTGATCTGTTTCAGTTTAAGATATAACTGTGTATCATCTGCACAGCAATGAAAAGAAAAATTATATTTAAAAAAAAATGGATCCTAAGGACAACATGTACAGTAAAAGTGCAAACTTTGTGCTATGGTGCGACTTAAAACCAGACTGAAATACTTTGCCATTTTCATTTAAAAAGGTTGGCAGCTGTAGAAAGATAACCTCCTCCAGAATTTTAGAAAGAAATGGTAATTGGAGATGGGTCTGAATTTCAAAAAGTCTGTAAAATCCACATCACAACATGTTTGAAACAGGCTGGGGTTGAACTAGTCTCAAGACAACTATTTATAATGTACAAGATGCTAGGCCCAACCACTACAAAAACATCTTTACGAAGATGAGCGTGAACAATATCTAAAGGGCAAGTTGTGGGTTTTAGGTTACTATTTCTGCCAAAAAAGGGAGAGATACAGGCTCAAACTGATGAAAAACAGGTGAGCAAGTAGGAGGGACTGAAGGGTCAGCAACAGAGGGTGTACTATAGGAATCTAACATTAGCAATTTTTTGAACAGACACCAAAAAAAAAAAACAAATCGGAGAACATCTTTGCAGACTGTTGATGTCATGTCAAGCCATGTAGGAACAGACAGGTGAAGAATAGCGTTTATAGTGTTAAATAAAACTCTAGACCTTTGACAATTGATTGAGATACAGTAATACCTGAGAATACTTTATTCCAGTAGATTTCACAGCTTTCTGGTAATTAGACAAATTGTCCTTAAACTATCAAAGGACACCTGAAGCTGGTCTTTTTTCCACTTGCACTCTGCTCGCCTACATACCTGCCCAAGTGTACGAATGGCATCATTTAAACATGGCTCGGGTTTAGGTTTTGAGTGCTTAACCTTAAACAGAGCAACAGAGTCTAAAATGTTAGAGCAAGTATCATTAAACAAAGTGATTAAAACTATCAGTGCTCTGCTTTGTGGGGGAAATGTGGAAGAATAATTTTAGAATAATATAGCATTCATATTTAAGAAATAGCATAAAGGGTTAATAAATGTCGGAAACCAGATAAAGGTCAAGTGAACAATAAAATGTACACTGAAATACAAGAATTGGTTTAGGAAAAATACTGAGATGGTTAAGTAAATAAAGAATATACCAGAAGAAAGGTTGATGTAATATGTAAAATGTACTGAAGGATGACTAAGAAATCAGCAGATGTCCTACAAATGAGAATGGACAGTCGTTATATGCACAGAAATTTCAAGTAGAAGAAGAACCAGAATATAATATAATAGACTTTTATTTTATATAAATCATTTGGGTGTAAAACAATGAACCAAGCAGAGTAAAATGTATGCATTGATTGGCAATGTATGTAAATTCAATAGTTTATAAAATGAACTTCTATCCTTTGTTTCTCTGACCATGCTGTAACAGACTGCTTTTGAAGAATGCTCCCTCTGAGACATTTTGCCAAGGAGTAAATAAGATACTGTACAATGAACAGCTTTTCTCTTGCCTGATAACTGATTTTTCCTGTTAGGAGACGTTTTTTTCTTTAGAGACATTTCTTTCTTTAATAAGATGTTAAATTTCTACCACAGGAAATACACAGCATCCATAAAAGGCGTGGAAAACTTGTGGTGTAGTTCATTATGCGAGAGCAGTGGGTCTCACTACAAATGTTGCCTATTTGGCAAGTTAAGGAAGCCTCGATGTTGTTAACAGGCATGTGATCAGAAAATCCAGAATCACTCATTTCGCTGCTACAAATAGGTAAACCTTATGATGAAACAAGGTCCAATGTATGTCCATGCTCATGTGTCAGGCCTTTAAGCTGAACAAGATTAAAAGAATGAGGTTGAAAAAGTCTTTAACCACAGGTTTACTCGGACAGCACACATGAAAATTTAAATTATCAAGAATTAAAAGCCTGTCATAATTCAGTGTATGTCCTGCCAGAAATTCAGAGAAGTCACGTGTGAAACTCTTGTTATAATAATCCTTATTTACTGTACACCGATTAAATTTAGATAGATAGATAGATAGATAGATAGATAGATAGATAGATAGATAGATAGATAGATAGATAGATAGATAGATAGATAGATAGATAGATTCTTTATTAATCCCAAGGGAAACTTCACAAGAATTTCTACAACTGTGTGACATTTCCTCAAGCTTGCAATGTAACTGCAAAACATTTGTCACAAGCAAATCAAAAATGAAAGTACACCTCTCTAACCCATCCACAGACTTTTCAATAATCACATATTATATTTTTTAAATCCATGGTTTTTAATTTGTTTAAAGAAACAACACACAAGCTTTCTCAGGATTTGTCCAGCTTTTTGACTCAGACCAAGGAAGAACACCACTGAAGTCCTGTCTCTGATGACATCTGTGCTGGCTTATTCTCTCTTTTATTCTTTTTTTTGTATCTTAGATATATGAAGGAATGTCCAAAAGGACCTAGGCAGGCTTTTGATTGTAAAACCCTAAGGTTTTTTCACCCCTGGAGTATTTGATTCTCTCACCAATGATCAGCTGACCCTTAGTATAATTAGTTTATTTGATTATTGTTTTTCTTTGTTTCAACTTACTACCATTTGTAAGGCACACTGAATTGTACTTTATATTGGAAGGCACTATATAAATAAATGTTGTTGTTTGAGTTCAAGCAGAATGACCGTGACAATCAATATAGACTTAGGATATTAATCACACAGTTTAAACAATTAGTGCCCAAGATTTACTTTAAACTTGAGTGAGTAGGGGATATGTTCAATGTTTATAGAGTTTATCTTTGTTCTCTATTTTTGTTAGACAATGGATGGACTATCACATATTAACAATCAGAATGGAGTGACAGATTCAATGTAATTATAAAAATTAATTAATAAAAATAATTGCATTTTGCAACAAATTACGATTTTATTTTTAATTGCTGGAAATGTTAATACTGATGTGTTTTAAAATGTAATTTAATTTTCATAACTGAATATTAGTGTTAATAACAATCTTGGAATTTTTTTAATTAAATTTTTTTTTCACAATCATGGCATACATTGATATGTCCTACAAACCTGCATTACTAATTTATAAAGTTTATATTTGTATTTATAAAGTTAAAAAAGGGGATACCAGAAGAAAATATAACTTTTCAGAGCTATGTTTATAACAAGTCTACTTTAGTTCAAAGATGTTAGTGAGAAGCTAACTGAAGACTCGTAAGAGTGTCTGATACTGTTTCCAATCGTGTTGTGCCTAATGATACTGATGGAATAATCTCTGGTCCTCTGCATCCCTGTATTAGACTATACAGGCTCAGTATAGGTTAATTGATTGTCTGACAGAAGGATGGATATCTTGTATACTGTACATATACTGTTGACTGTAGTGTATGTAAAAACAATTTGAAAAAGTGCAATATAAAATAGTAGGTGGATAGCTACAGGATGTCCAGCAGGAAGTTATTGCCTCAATTAAAGCTTTCCAAGCAAAAGAGCTCAAAGTATGTTAAGATCTTGCTTTCAGTATAATAATGATTCTCTGTACATTATGCTCCTAGGTTCAGTTCCATTCCAGGAAAATAACCTAAAGTGCAGTGGGTTATTTCTTTTTGACTATTTACAGCTATGGCTGGCCATATTGAAAGTGAGGAATACACTACTTCTTGAAGCTAAACGTGTTTATAAGCACTCAAAATTATTAAAGGCGTTAACTTGTTAACACATATTAACACCATTGCCCAATACCAGCAGCGTGCTACAGCTCTACAACTCCAACTTGCATGACTACCACCTAGCATAAACCCAATTTGGCCGATTAGGTCTTTGCACAGCTTGAATGTCAACTATGACTGAGTTATTCATTGAAGAGCAAGCCCTCCTTTGCATTAGGAAACCGAAGAAGTTAAAATCAATGCATCAATTTCTAAATATTTCAAACTAATATGGATTCAAATGAGGAAAATATGCAATAATGAAGATTGCAGCAGTTCATTAAAAGTCATACACACATATATCAGCACTCACTCATTCTGGATAATTTGTTGTCACTGTTCAACTTAACCTGCATATGTTTGGGAAGTGGGAGAAAAATCCACATACAGTAACCTCGAGGATCAGTCACTTGATTAACCGTCAACATTAAAACCACTGATAGGGGAAGTGAATAGCATTGATTATCTCATTACAAAGGCAATTATCTTGTTATCCTTGTCAATGGGTAGAATATATTAGGCTGCAAGTCAACAGTCTGTTCTTAAAGGTGATGTGTTGGAAGTTGGAAAAATAGGCAAGTGTAAGAGTCTGAGGGACTTTGACAACAGACAAATTGTGATGGCTTGATGACTGGGTTAGAGCAGCCCAAAAACAGCAGGTATTGTGGGGTGTCCCGGTATGGAGTGGTTAGTACCTACGAAAAGTGGTCCAAGGAAGGACCACCTGTAAACTAGCAACAGGGTCATGGGTGACCAAGGCTCATTATAGGGAGCAAAGGCTAATCACACAAGAAATGCTGTAGCATTTATCTAACCCTAACCCTGCTGAAATACTTAATATTTGCCATTAGAGAAAGATGTCAGATTATCCAGTGCATTGCATCTTGCTGTTTTGTGCTACGGAGCCGCAGACTGGTCATAGTACCTATGCTGACCCCTGTCTATTGCCAAAATCATTGACCATGGGCATGTGAGAGTCAGAACTGGACGACAGAGTAATGGAAGAAGTTGGCCTGAAAATTCTTTCTGACTCATGATTATTTAGAAGAAACATAGCTGAAAATAAAGGTTTCTAGTTAAAAATACCATAATATCTCTACACCAAGATGAAGAAGCAACATATCCTCCCAGTCTGCTTAAGAAAAAAATCATTTCATAGATCTTCTAAAAAAGTAAACTAAGAACTCTGAACCTTTTTAAAAATATTTTAGGGGGCCAAAAGGGATACAAGGCATTGAAAGGACAGTTTCACTACTAAAAGAATTATATCCTTTTTGTACACAGTATGATACAAATGATTCCATATAAATTGTATGTTATCATTGGCACCGTGACACAGGACACAATCCGTGTCAATGTTTTCTTTTAATTATAACTCTATACCTCTAGGGCAAAAGGAAAGGCAAGTATTTAGCGATAGAAATAAAAATGGAATTGAAACCAGTCAAGAATTATGGCATAAAAGGAATACAAATAAAATAGCTACTCATGCAATAGTAAATAATGTAGCAAAACTAAAATCAATAAATGTTGACATAACTGAACTAAAGTAAAAATGAGCTCCTTTCACACTGCCACCTGGGATGTAACCCATTCTTTTCTTAGTCTATAGTAGATTATAAAATGAGGTTACAACTGGAGATTTAATTAACAATTACAAGGTGTATGGCATTGTGGTGAAGTGGTTAGTGCAGCAGCTTCATGGATCCAGCACAATGGCTTTGAATCCCATGCCCAGACATTCCCTCAATAAATTCTGTGCGTTCTCCCTGTGTCTGCATGAGCTTTCCTCAAGGTACTCCAGCTCTTCTGCCATACAGTAAGACGTGCATTAAGGTTAAATGACTCAGTGTGAATGTTTATGTATTTGGGCATGGCTCCAGAGATGGACTGCCACCTACTTCCTTATGCACAATTCTACCAGAATAGGCTCTAGCACCCTGCACTAACAACCCTGAATTAAATTAAGTGGCACTAAGAATTTTATGTTACAACCACTCATTTTAAACTCCATTGCCTGCTCATTTTTGATTGTGTCATGAACACACTTTTCAATGTATACATATTTTCAAACACGTGCATTGCATTATTTTACTTATTGCAAGATTCAAGCCACTTTATAATATACCAATAAATGGTTTATAAAAGAAAAAAATAAAACACTAGGACTCATTTTTAACTTTATAAGCAATTTATGAAGCTAGAAAGTATTGCTCTTCACTGGAGCAAAAAAGTAAGTGTGCATGATGTCTCATGGTGGACTTAGTGAAGACTAAGCAACAACAGAGCTACTTTTTTGCAGGGTCTTTTTGACAGCATAGATGGAAAACTGTTCAGGCTGCTAATCACCCTTAGTGGCACACATTTCAGACTATCAAATGGCTGATGACTGACAAGGATGGGACAGTTGTCAACCACTTTTGTAGTCCTAAATTTTTTTTCCTTTTTCCTCAACATGAATAGGGTTAAGGTTAAAACTGAATATTACATATTCCCTGTCTAATTAATTTTATGTAAAACTATATGCAAAGAAATATGGGGATAATGAGACATTTACAGGGTTTGACCTGGTTATAATAGGTTTGCAGTTTTCTTTGGTCAAGGCTTTTTCAATATGTCCATTATGTTTTGTCTCTAAAAGACAAGATGCCAAAACTAAAGTAAATTAGAAATACAAATATGAAAGTTACTCCTCCCTTTTAATTTTTAGATAGGAATTTGAAATTTTCAAACTGTTTTTCACATTTCTTTTTTAACTTAATTTAACAACATACGTTTTCTGTTTGGGTTTTCAAGTTGACTGTATTTGCATACTGCAAGATGCAGTAAGAAGATGCATTAACAATCTGATTCTCCTTATCAAAATTTTGGATACTACCGGTACTCATATAGTGCTTATTTTACATTCATTCTTATTTTAGTAAGTATACCAAATCGTCAGACCTATCTCAATGATCTTACTTGATAGTAAATCTAAAGTAAACACGTTATATGTAAAGTTACATTGATAAAGACCTGAAGAGGGTAGACTGTAGGAAAGCTCTCAGGTTGAGAGAAAACACATTGTGATTTGCAAAAAGGCAAAAGGTGTCTAAGCAAGAGTGATTTATTAAAAAGGTAATTAAACACAAAGAGTAATAACACAAATCTCACCTAAAAGAGTAAAACAGCAAATAACCTTTGCTCCATTGAGCCCATCTATATTATTATAATTAAGGGCCTCTTACTATTATGTGGGATGGGTGGTGCAATTCTTCTCAACACCATACAATTACCATGTCTCCATTCCACATCAATGCAGTGTATAGTAAGAGTTAAGGCAGACTCAGACTTCAGAGCCATACTTAAGTTTGTGGTATGTTGTAGGCCAATAAATTGATAAATCAAGTCAAGAACTTTCAAAACATTTCCTGAAGCCTTCATTTAAGACAACACTCACTGTCATCATGTCTTTCACCATAACATGGATAACTGATTTGTGAGGTCCTTATGCTTTTTTGATTTATTATATAAAGTCAAGGCAGCAAACTTTGACAAAACATACTGCTTGAATGCTTGGTAGCCACATCAGTTCAGTGTTCTTTCTGGTAACCTTTATATTGTAATGGACGGTGTCTTTTGAGGTGGTGGAATAGATTTATTTGAATAGTTTGTTTTTCTAGGCACTTGGCTGAAGCATATCTTGCATACTGGGTTTATCTGTGCTTGGTCTACTTTGTGATACCTAAACCCTACCAAAATTTTGGTGAGGTGTACCTTTAATTTGTATTATCTCTTTGTGAGCAGCTACCACATTTTCCTGGGGATTCCTGTAGAAGCTTGAATCGGTTTAATGAAGCACACTGTTTCAAAGCAGTGCTTTGAAGCTTTACACCCACGTGAATGAGGACGTCCTAAGTTTCAAATGTCACTGAAGAACCAGGAGCGGTCTGACTGTTTCAAAGCTTTGTGCTATGAATGAGGATGTAAAATGACCACTCATATTTTATATGGGTAAAATACTAAATTAAATTAAGAGTTCAAAAGTGTGGAACCTGTTATATAACAATAAAGTAAACACCATGCTATAATATTTTTCTGTACTGGAACTTATAACGTGTCATTAACACTCTATCCTACTGTAGGCACATTCTCTAAACTTTCTTATGTGTGTCCAGCTCCACAAGCACATTCCTTAAACTCTTACGATTGTCTTTGCTGCTTAGGGCAATTATTCCCATAAAATAGATGGAAAAATATTAATCTTTCACATTGCCTCACAGAAAAATTCCCCTGGTATGAAAAAGTTATCACATAAAATAATTATGAATCAGGGGTAGCTTTGATGGATTTTTGTTGTTTACATCGCTGTCGTAATGGCACTGACGAACTACATCAGCCTGGAGGATGAGTAGGAAGCAGTATTTGTTGGCATTTCATCAGTACAAATGAGCAGCTTTAGTGCCAGCTTTAGGAGAGCATTGAAAAACGGCAAGCCTGCCAAAGTTTCAAATTAATTTCAACTACTGCAGCAGCAAGTAGTCCTTCTAAGTATATCGAGCTACCCAAAACATCGATATAAAGAGCTAAAGTCCATTTGCATTCAGTGGAGGTAAGCACTGGTGCGGTGCTAAAATATTCATAATGACAGTATGATCATCATATGATGAAAATGAACACACAGAGTTTTCTTGGGCTTTTAGTGTTTTACTGCACCTGTCCGATTATAAGTATGTGATCATCAAGAGCGAGGGTAGTTGCGCAGTATTGGGCTCATGGCTGCTATAATTTCTGTAACCCACCAGATGATACTATTTTCAAATCTTCTGATTTTTCTGCAGAAGAATCAGGAAGAAGCTTCAGAAGCTTCACGGGGATTCATCCACTCATCACTACATTTCCTCCTCGGCTTCACCTGCCAGGGAGTGGTCTGCACAATGCCTGTCCTCAGACTATTAACAACCATGCTGTTACTAATTACTGCATGTCTAATTCATGCAGATGTGTGATACTATAAAGTGCAGTGTGATTGACCACTGTTCTTAAGTTTCAGCAAGACTACAGAACATGCCGCACGATAGACCACAAAATTTATCTATTTCTAAATAAATATGATGGGTCAAAAAAATGTTATTGAATTTTATACCATAATTTTATCTAAAAAACAGAGGTTGTTTTATCACCCAGCACTAGCTGTATGGGAGAACTATAGTTACCTCTATTACTTTTAGAGGCTCCCAGGAAACTAACTGAGGTTCCCCATTGCTTTTTGTTTACTTAATTTTGTGTTCTGACTGACCCCACATTTGTCTTGGTAGCACACCCAGCATTTCACAAGTGGCATCACCATCATTCACAAGGGTTTGGAAGGACAAAGTCTTTTTAGCAGAATTAGCTTGTCTTAATTCATTTAGCACATTTAATTACAGGTATTTAAATAATGGATATATTTTTTATTTACATATTACGTGAATTTTTGTATTGATTATAATGTGCTTTATTTTTACTGTTTTACATATGAAAATATGTAAAGCACTGTGAGACCTTCAATGAAAAATATAGAGTATAAAAATAACCTAAAAGTGATGTTCTTCATTTACTCATTGAAACAACTACTATGCTGATATTCACAAGCTTTGGTGCAAATCAAAAAGGAAAGTTGTTAACATTCTACACATGCTTAGGCATGTTCATCCATGGCTTTTACTAACTTTAAATAAGTGTTGATTGATTACGTAAAGTCACCATTGCATACTTCACACTTATTGTAATGGTGTAGTCCAGATGGCTGGTATCACCTATGTAACTGTCTTAATGCTGGGAAATTTTAATCAAGCAAGACTCCCCATTCCTTATATAGGAAAATAAATAGAAGGGAGTTCTTCGAAGTGGTAGCAAGACTTAGGCAGATAATACACTATTGATACTGCAACAATATCAGGAAATTATTAAGCAGCAGCAGTAATATTATCACAAGTACACATTATAAGCAAACAATAAGCAGTCTTCCTACTGAGAGCCAAAGATCATAGGCAAAAGTGTCAATACCTGTTCTCTGTAGTGCTTATAGCTAGCACAACACATCAAGACTGATGCCAGCATTTGCCTTAAAATTATTATTACTTTTTTTTTTTTTGGTTAAGTGGGGTGCTACCAATTGGTATACTGACAGCTGGATTAAATCAGACCTGAACAGAGCAGATATTGTCATGTTATGTTTAACGCACGCATTACCTGTCCCCACTGGCTCTGAAATAATCTAGCTATAGTCCACATTTTGAGTGTTATATATATATATCATTCTGTTTGCAATCCCCCATTTCACCCAACCCCACTATTGGGCACTAGGCAGAAACGATTCCTGCACATTCATGCACACATCCATTAACTTTAACAGAAATGACAGTGAATACGAACAGTATGTATATTTTATTTTATATACAATTTCTTCTTCTTTCTTACTGCATTAATTTCTATGTACTGTTTATTACATGTGGAGGCTAAAATAATGTGAACAGATGTATAAACTGATGTTACATTATACATTTTGATATGACCACAAATTTCTTATCATTTGCCTTTGTGTACAAAATCCACAACACTGGAAAACTGTTTACATCAACCTAAACAATGCATGTATGTATACAAAAATTAAAGATTTTAGCAGCACGTGTTAACAAAAAAGTTGTTAAATTCAGATTTGTTTTTAACATTTTTGGAGATGTGAATATCATATTAAAAACATAATTTAAGGTTTGGTTACTTTTATAAATATGTCATACATGAGTGACTAACCCATCTTTCAACTGATGGCGGATGTAAAAATATGTATAATTATGAAACTTGTGAGAGTTTATTCCTACTTAAAAACACAAGACAGGTGTTTAGAGGAGAACAGGTCGTTCAGACCAGCATGGCTCATTAATCTCTTCTCTAGTAACCTATTCCATATATTGCATATTTTTTTAAAAATATTTTAATATTTTTACTCTACTTTAACGGTACCCAAAGTAATAACTTCCAAGTATATCACTCTGTAACTTAATTTAAGTAAATATTGCCTTCTGCATTAGACATACTTTCAAATATTATAGCCCTATTTCCCCTTAGTTATCTTCCATTTGTACCACCTTTGTCTTGTTGAAGAACTAACTTTAAAGTAGCAGCTGGTATATCATATGCTAATTCCTTTCAAAATTTGAAACACTTCTGTCAAGTCACCTGTTAATCTCAGTTAACTTAAACGTCTTCACTAACAGCCACTGCCTGAGCCAAATGAAAGTTTATAAATGTTATAGAATTCAGTTTTGAAACAAATATTTTCATAGAATATGAAAAATTACAAATACACCCTGTTTGTAGTTTTTCCTACCTGTTACTAAGTAACATGATCAAGCAAATAATTTATATAACAAAGCTGCTTTTAACTACAAAGGGATGTGAAATATTTTCTTTCTGCAAACAACATCATGATATTTGAATTGTGCATATGGTGAATCATTTATTCTTTAATCAAATTACATTTATTTAATGTCTGATGTGGAACCATGTGTAGCAACTGGGAACTCACGATCAGGTGACTTGGTCACACCATTGCCCAGCAGTCCTTCCTTCCACTGACCATCAAGAAATTCCATGTCAGCAACTCTAGCGATAAGCCATGGACTAGTGCTGGGCTTTTCAACAACCAATCAAAGGAAACACTCTACAAGAGTGCTGAGCAGCACATTATAAAATCACTTTCTTAATCAACATAACAAATGTTACAAATGCCCATATATCTCAATTTCACAGCCTGTTTACTTTCAGGTTTAATGCTAGCTGGTTATGATATTCTTTTAAAGAGATGTTACATACACAATAGTGCTCCTGTCACCTTTCATTTAATTTATTGTTAAAATGTTTTTGAATCTGTGTGCTATCATTTTGGAATTGCTTCTGACAAGACAAAGTTATGATTAAATCTATCATTCTATCCAAACCATAGGCTATTCACCCCAGCATTTTACAACTCTGGCCTCAGATTTTAATTAAAATGCATAGACTTAATTCCTGGACCAATTGTTGTTCCATCAATCCTTCCATCTACCCATCTATTATTTTTGAAAATGTGCATTACCTCACATGGTTGTGAGGAGTTGGTGCTTATCTCTATAGAAATGAATGGGCCATCAGTCCATAGTAGGGTACACCAGAGCACATTTCCACATGAGTTTTAATTAACAGTCATCAGTCCTACTGACTCTTTTAAGTTCTGGAAGAAAATTTTAGTACTCAGAGAAATTCTGCACATATGTGTATACGACATAAATACACTGCTTAGGAAGTGACAAGGCTGAGATGTGACATGTTCATACAGAGGTGAGGCAGCAGTCTTGAACCCTGCATGACTCTAAAAACGAGAAATGATAAAAGTAATTTATATTTTTTGTGATTTGCTAAACTACAAAGTCAGTACTTTTTTTTATTACAGAAGGGTTTATAAATAATGCAAAACAATCATAAAATCTTAAAATGCTTCTTTCTCCAAAGCAAAACTGCATTTGGGAAATTTGTGAATATCCAACAATCTTTCCTTGCATTTAAGGCAAGAGATACAGCATATACATATTTCTTGCTGTGTGTATTTTGCTTACTACACATCACACTTAAGGGGTTTTTAAATTGAGGATTTTTGGTTCCATAGCAGGGTCACAAAATGTGTTTATTTCAGGGGAGGGAGTCAGTAGGGGGATACAACTGTTTGAGAAGCAACAACATATGCCTGCTCTATATACAAATGTTTGAATTTCTGCATGGACTGTTGAATATATTGGTAGGAGCCAGACACCAGTTCGCTGTTGTTGGATAAGATTAAACAATATTTGCATTCTCAAATTTAAAAGGTGTTATTTTGTACAGATGAAAACCAAGATGGAAAACAATGTCCATCTTCCCAGAAGCCCAAATCCATCCCACCAAGAAACAAATTAAACAAGTTAAATGTCAGCATATGAAAAAAAAAAACAAGAGATTCTGTATCCCATGAATAACAAACACTATTAAAAGAAAAAAAAATACAAGGGGAAAATGTTATGGAGGGAACATTTGAAGAGTTAGATCAAATTCCATTAGTATTTCAAAAAAGAGTCAACATGGCAGAGGAATCAAGTAAAAATCAAATGCTCTTGTACTTTCATATGGGTTTTAAGAATATCAAATGCAAGAAATGACACTGAATACAACTGCTGGGGCATATAAAGTCTAGAATAGCAGTAATCTACTTTTTACATCAGAAATAGGGTGTACCACCAACCGTGCCCCTTTCAGAAAATGCACAACTTGTTTAAAAAATAACCTTGAACTTTGTTCCCATTTTCAGTACATGTTTTATACTAAGTGTTGTAAAAAGAAGTAGTACATTTTGATACCCCTCACAATAGCTGGGGTAGCTGCCCCATTTTGCACAACGATTCAGGTAATGTGGGTATAACTGCACATGAGTAAGCAGTATTTGAAGTAATTGGATTTATGATTTTATGCAATAAAATGTAGCTTTGTGTTATAACGCATACTACCATACCGTCTGAGACTGGCAAAATGTTGCAATTACTACTACAACTACTTTTATGCCTAGCAGTCAAAATGCAAATATGTGCACTGTTAAAATGTTTTGTGTGCTTGTTATTCTGCTGTAAAGGCTATTTAGCTAATAAAAGTATACGGACTTCAGTAGCTTAAAATTCTCAAAACAAATTTAGGTTTTTAGGGTTATAATAAAATGCATTAACACAAAGCTTTACAAAGTCTGCATTATCTAACTGTATATCAGTGCTAGTTCCTTATGAGAGGAGTTTTTCTTTACATGGACCAAGAACTGGCATCCTAATTACATTCTGAGCCAAATACTTCCGTGTATTAGGCTCTGTTTCTTAACCAGCAGCCTACACAGCCTCCTTTAAGATTTTCTGTTTTATTATTTCTAAGTTATGTGAACTGTTTTTAACACAGTTTCCCTTACAAGGGAAGCTTGGGGCAGAAAAAACAAGCTCAGGCCTCCTGAAATGCATTCCTAGGCATAAATTAACAGCTTGTTTCCATCAGCCAAACTATAAGTTATGTGTAATGAAAACCTTGAAATTTCCTGATTATGCCGACCTTTCACCTGGAATTTCTTAAAATTCCCTCTTAAAAAATCTATAATGGACACCAGAATAAATGCATTTTGCTCTCTCTTTTAAGTACACTGGATTCCACATTTGCTTTGATCAAACTATATTGTCTCCAGTGTAAACTTCCAGAGTTCGGATACCCTTTTCTAGTAACAAATACAACAGGAAATTTTCAGATCAGTTTGACTTAGCCATCTATAAAGTGGAAATTTCTTTGTTTTAGCAGCAGTGAACAAAATAAATGCATATGCACGTCATGATACAGAATAAACATGAAGGTAGTATTCACTCAGCTAATATGCTCTTACTTCAGCTGTCAAATGAGAAAATATTAATTCTGTATTTTCTTAATATGTAACCAACCTTGCTGTTTTAATGAATCTACCAAAACGTACTTAAACAGCCTATTCATCCACATATTGAAGATAATAGCTAGAGTGAACCCTGGAGATGCATGGGCTATGTTACTGTATTGCAGTGCTTGAATTTCAGTTCTTTTCCTGAATGGGATGTCTTCTGTGGGAAGTTTCTTTCCAAGTTTGCATGGAAAATACCATGTGTCTGGGTGTAGGCATAAATATGCCCTACGATAGACTACAACACTGTCCAGGGCTGTTTCCTGCTTTGAAGCCAGTGATGCTGGGCTAGCTTCTAACTGCCCAGGAACCACTGGTGAACAATATACAGCATATTTAGAAAATGGAATTGACAGATAACTGCTACCTAGAATAAAAACAAAGTGTTGCTATTAATCAGTAAGAACATTTAAATTATACTAATAATTTTCAGTACTCTGAATAAACATGTCAGTTAAAAAATGAAAGTAACAACAGTGTCATATGTATTTATTTATATCTGCTCATTTTAAAAAGAATACAATTGTATGTTTACTTCTTACTCATCATTTTAAACTATATTGTCACACTAGTCACTACTCCATAGTTTTTAGAAAACAGTCAAAAACAAAGCATGCAAAATAATTTAAATAATACATAGGAATACATGGAAGATTAATGGATACCAACTAATAAGAACAAAATCAGAAGAATGGTGAATGAATTGCATAGTGATTGAGTTGTATTACGAGTCAAAATTTAATTTTTATCTTGAAAGTAAATAACACAATTCATCTTAAAAATCCAGAAATCTTCACTACAGCATTCCTCTCTACATGGCTAATCTTGGCTGAAAACCAAGATACTTTGAAGGAACCTTTTGAGTATTCTGTAGTCTTTTTGCACTTTTCTCAGTTGACATTCATTATTTAAGTACTTTCTACCCAGATATTCTCCACTTAAAAAGTTCCTGCACCACTGTGACTATTGCAGTAAAATGATGCTCAATAGCTTTCTGTCTTTGCCATATGTTTTAAAAACTACCTTCTTGACTTATGGATATATAATTTTTAGATTTACATTTAATAACAAAAAATAATGTTCTCATACTTGCTCAATCCAATCCAGAATCATGGTGGGACTGGAGCCTATTCTGACAGCAAACAGCCCTGCACAGGGCATCATTCTACCACCAGGTCCACTCACACTGGGCCACAGTTCCTAAAGGAAAACCTACATATACGCAAGAGGAACAGGCAAACTCCACAGGGACAATTATTAGGTGCAAGATTAAAACAAAGGAAGCTTTAACCATTAAGTAGCAGAGGTAATCACTGACTACTTTGATATCGCACCTACATTTCAAGCCAAGAGTAGAATTCTCTTCTTTCCTTAACTTCCATGTTTTTGGACTATGTAACCATATGAACTATTCTAATTTATGCTTTCTGTTATCATTAGGGTCTAAAACTTATTTAACTCCCCTTTATCTGAACTGAGAGAATCAACTAGAGCAACCAATTCATGTGCTCAGGTTTACTTTGTCCCCCCATTTTACACTCCATCCAAAACATCATGAACTTTTCCATTTTCATACTGAATTCCATGTCATAATGTACTTAATGGTTATTGTAGCTCATCCTCAGTGTTCAGCCCCATATCAACAAACTGCAGTTTTTTAGTATTCCATTTCCTACTCTCACCCTTTCCCGAATGCTCTCCATTCTCTTAATCATCATCTTTTTTGAGCATGTCAATAATGAAGAAAGCAAGCATCCCTATATCATATTCTCCCTTCAGTCTCTCAGAGTGTGCTTTGGAATTTATATTAGACTAGTCATTTAGCCCGTTACAATAACGGGCGCTAGAACAGTAGTGCATAAACATTAGTAGGAACAGTCTATATTAAATGGCAAGGGACTTTGACCTCATTCTTTTGTTGGTCGTATTTTTCTTTCTTTCAGCCTTTCTTTTGTTGATGTTTACTTGCTGAGCTGACCGTTCTTCGTGGGCTGCCGCCGTGTATTGTGTGTCTTTAATTTTCTGTGACAGTAACACTGTCTTGTACGGCTCTATTTAATAAGGGCGCGCACGAAAAGGCGAGCTTCAAAAGGGTGACCTCAATTGAACGCGGCGAATAAAGGCGTTCTTAGATAATTTAGTTCATATGGCTCTGGAATATGTGAAGAGCAACAAAGGTGCAGATCTTTATTTACGCGCGCCTTTATTCGCTGCGCCCAATTGAGGTCGCCCTTTTGAGGTTCGCCTTTTTGTGCACACCCTTATTGAAGGATGCCTATGCGCACCCTTATTGAAGGATACCTATGCGCGCCCTTATTGAAGGATACCATCTTGTACGTCCACTGGCTTGTACATCCGTAATATACCTTTAATTTTCTCTGGCGGTAATACAGGCGTGCGCGTCGGTAATATGCCTATAATCTCCTCTGACAGTAATACTGGCTTGTATGTGGCTGTAATATGCGTCACTGTATTGTGTACCTTTAATTTCCTCTCGCAGTAATACTGGTTTGTATTTCCGTAAAATGCCTGTAACTTTCTCTGACAGTAATATCGCGCATCGCACCGTGCCCTGCGCATGCGCACTTCACCAGAAAACATCCACATACGGACACCTGGACGCACATTGGGATTTTATATATATAGATTCTACCACAGTCCTCTGTCAAAACATTTCTGGAAATCCATGAACCATATGAAGGGTTACTTTTTCAAAGTTCTGTCTCAAATAAAAATATTCTCTAATTTGTCTATTCAAATTTCTACAGCATACAGATATTATTTACTGAAAACACAGTTTCTCTTCTTCTTTTTCTTGTGAGGCTCCTTGAGCTTGATCCAACTCATCAGCCTACAATCTGCACATTCCATTGCAAATCACTATTGCTAATTTAATAATAAATAATAACTCCTTACATTTATATAGCAATTTTCTCACTACTGAAACTGCTGCCACACAGGGAAGACCCGGGACACAAACCCATGATCTCTTTACTACGTGGCAGTAGATTTGCAACTTTTATTCATATATTTTACTCCATAGTTCTATGAGTTTATTCCTGCCCAAAGGATATCGCGTATTAGTTGAGGTATAGCTGCGATACTTGAGAGACGATCTATCAGAAATTACTGCATGGATCTGGGTTCGAATCCCGCTCATGGCATATTGCTGAATGGAAGAATATATCTATAAAATATATATTTTTTAAAAACTTTCTCTTCAACGAACAGTGCGTTGAATTCTACTTTGCAGATTTAATTGTTTATTTTTTTTTTGATTAAACAAAAACTGTTTAATGAATGATTGATATGTTAAGGAACACATGGACAACAAGCACAGTTAAAATCACCATTAAACAAACTGCAAATTCTATTGAATCATAATTATAACAAATAATAACACATTTCACTTACTTATATAGCACCTTTACCATGGTCTCAGACGGCCGCTCAGATAATCAAGAGGGGTACAATAAAAATGAAAGCACAATAAGAATGAATAAATAATAGTTCACAGCCTTGTGTTTGTATGTATTTATAAAATTTGGGAAGTAATCTATTCTAGTTGATGCTGACATTTAATTAATATGAAGTAGGTAAAAATAAATATTTGGAAATATTGCAAAGGGAAATGTTTATATACTTATAGTAAACAGCACACACACCATTTAGTTAATTATATATATATATATATATATATATATACAGTGGAACCCCACGAACGTCTCGGTACATGTACAAATCGGTTTACGACCAAAAAGTTCGCCAAACTTTTGCCTTGGTTCACGACCACACACTCAGTATACGAACAAGCCAGTTTCCCTTTCGGTTTGTACATGTTCAGTCTCTCCCTGTGCATTTCCTGTGCAGCGAGCAAGAGAGTGCGCGACACACACAGACAGCGCGAGAGAGAGAGCCGCGCGCACACACACAGGCAGCACGAGAGAGAGCCACGCGCACACACACAGGCATTGTGAGAGAGAGCCGCGCACACACACAGGCAGTGCGAGAGAGAGCCGCGCACACACACAGGTAGCACAAGAGACAGCCACGCACACACACAGGCAACGTCAGAGAGAGCCGCGTACACACACAGGCAGTGCCAGAGAGAGACAGACGCACACACACAGGCTGCTGGACGCATAAGGTAGGAAGGCAGTTAAAGAATGCACTGGGCTTGATTTTGTTTTCACTTCTGTTTACAGAGATCGGTTCGTAGCGTGCATTGTTGCAATGTTACTTTTTTGGTGGTTTATTAAATTATGGATTTTTTCAAATGTTTATTTTTTTCCCTGTGCTTAAAACTCATTAAAAAAAAAAGTGTTTTTAGCCAGCGGTTGGTAGCGCTATAGCTCGAACTATTGCAGTGTTAGTTTTCTCTGTTGTTCAAGGTTTTCTCAGTGTTATTCAAAGTTTTTACATTTAGTTTACTATTACGCTGTGTATTCTATGGTTTAAATAACTGTATTTGTGCTTAAAAACTTAAAAAATATATATTTACATACAGTTTGTATGGTCTGGAACAGATTAATTGTATTTACATACAATCCTATGGGGGAAATTGCTTCGGTTCACGACCAAATCGGTTTACGACCAGAGTTTTGGAACGAATTATGGTCCAGCTCTCTCTCTCGCGCTGCCTGTGTGTGTGTGTCTCTCTCGTCTCGGAACACGTACAAACCGAAAGTGAAAATGGCTAGTTTGTATACCGAGTGTGTGGTCGTGAACAGATGCAAAAGTTTGGTGAACTTTTTGGTCGTAAACCGATTTGTACGTGTTCTGAGACGTTCATTAACCAAGGTTCCACTGTACCTTGATGCCTTTTGCGTCCATTGCATTGATGCCACCACTTTGGTTTCTTGTACATCATAATGTTTCTAGTATTTATTCATTTTTATTTCAAACACATTTATCTATCTTGTCTCATTCTAGCTCTGCAAGTCCTCGATCTACTGGCATTGATGTCTCTAAGGATCCATATAATACTAGTCCTTTTTTTAAACAGATACAATTTACTTCAAAATCAATTCGGAGAAAACAAAAGAAAGGCAGAAATACAAAGGAAACAAAAAAAAACAAAACAACATTCATCCCTCAACTCAAGAGAAAAAGGAAGAAGACCTACACAAGCAGGAAAACCCCATCTAAACTTTCAATATTATTTAAATTAACACAATTAATAGCACAAGAGAGTCAATCACTGACCAGACATGTTTATTCTAAAATTATATTAATGAATTATTGGAATGTTTTAAAAAAGTTCTGGACTTTCCCCTTTGAGAGAATTTGATTTTTTATTTCCTATTTGAGATAATATAGAATGTTACATACCCCCCTGGGTTAAAGAAGGGAATTTGGGATTCTTTCATCTGGGCAAGACAAGTCTGTGTGCTAGTAGTGTTGTATAAGATATGATCATCAATTTCTCCTTATGTACTGTAACAGTAGAGGCTTTTGTCCACCTCTTGAACCCTCAGGTGCCACTCCAAACACCAGGTAATAGTACAAGACAATTTTATTGTACTACAGTACAGTGCACCAAGCACCCTCCACTCCACACTACTCATATAACTATCACAAATCACAATACTCTCTCCTTCTTCTCCCAGACACTTAGCCACCCTACCTCCCAGCTCAGCTCAATGTCTGGGCTTTCCCATAGTCCTTTTATACACCCTGACCCGGAGGTGTTCCTGCCGAATAGTCCACAGTTCCTTATTCCTTCCGAGTCAGGGTAAACAATCCTTTTCTTTACCCCGGGAGCACGTTGTTTCTTCCTGTCACGTGACCATGACGTACTCCCGGGTTATAGGGCACATAAGAGCCCCGAGCCCCCCTACAGTGACTCCTGTTGGCCCCCAAGGTATCCAGCAGGGCTGTGTGTAGAAACTACAAAGTCCATGAGGCCCTGCTGGAACTTGGGGCACGTTTATGCTGTCCGGAGAGCTCCTCCTGGCGGCCTGGGGGTGAGGGCCGGAGTAAGAAGCCGGCAATCCACCACAGTACTTCAATCCCATCTAACATTACACCAAATATTGCTGTCAATGGATTAGAAGGGATTATGACACCAAGGCTGTTTAAGAAGTAGGTAAAGATTATGGTCCAAAATTATGTTAATTTAGTGCATTCCTAAATCATATGCCCTAGTGATACTAGAGCTAGATGGTAACACACCAAGCTGGATCTTGCCTGGAGTTTTAGACAATATTATATGAGATGTGTGAGATTGAAGGAAGATTTTCTAGTTCAATTACAGAAGACTTGGTACATATAGTACTAGAGTGTACTCTCTGTATGGTTGTGTTCCACTCCTTTCCTGAGATGCTCGTTTCTTTTACCTTTACTTCCCTTGATTATTTCCAGCAATAATCTGTTTAGTTAGGCTGTTTAGTTTGGCCTAATTATTTTAACTTTGTCATTTCGCTAAAATTAATCCTGCTTTCCTGATTTGCACAAAAATGATAAAACCCATGTTTTTTAAGTTTAGTAATAAACTGCAGTGGTAAGCTCAACTCAAACGTAAAGAATATTTAAAAAAAAATAAAACATGAAACATGCAACAAAACATAAAATGTATTCTGAAATGTTACGCAATCAATCCATCCAGTATCACCTTCGGCCTGTACCAGTGCTTTTCCAATCTTTTCTTGATGTCCTCACCACATTCTTCAGCGGTTTTTCCATATAGTTCAAATGCACTTGTTACTTTAGGTCACTTGATTTAATTCAACTTTAATTCAGCACTGCTTCAATGTCATGGACCAGACCTTAATCCAAATGAAATGTTGAGACATAACATGAAGACTTCTCTTCATGCAAGGATTTCCAGAAGTATCACTGAACTTAAAACACTTTTGTAAGAAGGAATTGTCTAAATTTTCTCATTACTGTAGGGCAAGTCTAATCAGCAGCTACGGGAAATGTTTGATAACAGCTATTGCAGCTAAAGGATGTTCTACTAGTTATTAAAATTCAAGTGTTGGCATACTTTTTCCAGGTTGAACTTTACGTGTTAAGAGGATCCATTCAGTACTGATAAAAACTGCAATTGTCTGTGTGTTATTAGTTTAAGCACACTACTGCATACCAGGTACAATAATTCCCAAGGGTTCTCAGACTTTTTTCCTGCAGTAGTACTGTATATTTCAGGTTGATATCTGCTCCCATTAATTTTTTTAATTATAATTCAGTTTCAAGTTAGTACCTATTAATTTAATTAAGACATTTACAAATATACACCTTACATTCATCTATCCATTTTCTGAACCTTTTCATTCCAAGGTAGAGTTTCAGGGAGATAATCCTTATCCTAGGGCATTAAGTGCTACGCGGAAATGAATCATGAATGGAACACCAGTTGATTTCAGAGAAGACTCTTCTTTTATGTTGCCAACTTAGCGCTGTAAGCTTGTAAGGTTGGGACTGGGGAAAAAGAACTGGAGTACTGAGAGAAAATTTATATAAACATAAATCTCTAAAAAAAAGTTGCTGTTTGGACTGAGATTTCAACTCAGGATCTTTTAGCTGTGAAGCAGCAACAGAAAATGTCATTCCACCAACTCCTTCTTCTATTTTGTCCTTGATCAACTACTTCAAAATGTGTGGACAATGACACCAGTTACAGATACTGTAACCTTGTGAGCTGGTAAGGGCTGACTGTGTAAACATGCAAGATGGGTTAGTGGGTCACTGGCATTATGCAGGGAGAGGCAACTGTTGAACACACCAAATGATGACTCTGTGGAGGTGCTGAGAGAAGAAAAGGGAAACAAAGTCAAGTAAATGAAACGGACATGGCACATTTTGCTTTCCTTAATCTGTCGGCCTTTTCAGTGCACTCCATTGCTAGTTTTTACATACTGCCTGCTTATTCTCCTCTTCCATGAATTTCAACCTAGATTTGCCATGCGTTATTGTTCAACTAATACAGTATACAGTACTGTATGTTACCAATTGCATTACTCATCATTCTCCATGTAGTTCCAATATCACTCTTGTGTCTGTCAATGCTGCAATTTTTTTCCACCTTCATTAGTTGTAATAGTGCTACTGTTTAGTAAAACACATTATGCCTATACATTTTATTGATGAAGCTCCATAAAATAATAGTAATACACCAATGGGTGGCACAGTGTTTAGTGCTTCTGTCTGACAGATTCAGTGTACTAGCATAAATTCAGATCTGTAACATACATATTCTCTCTTTGTCAATGGGGTATTTTTTCCACCCAAATCTCACAGACGTCTATGTGTTTAACTGCCAAATCTAGATTGACGCTTGTGAGGGAGTGTGTGTGTGTATTTTGAAGAAGGTCCTGTGATGAAGTGCTGCCCCATCCAGGTCTAATTCCTGCTCTGTATCCACTGATACAAATAGTCTCTGTCTGACAAGCCTTCAAGGCCCTGAACTGGACTGAGCAGAAGCAGATAAGAGAATCTTATGTATGCTTAATTAATGTTTAAGTCACTTTTTAATAATGTGATCACCAATTTTTCCATTATGTATTTCATTCACTTTGTAAAGACAGCTTGACCTAAATACCTTAAACCACTACAGTAGCTACCCTGCGCTTGAGTATGATATAATATGGGTGATGCTGTGATGCCTATTGGTACATTTGGGAAAGTAGCATTGAGTTGTAGTGTTTCAAAAAATGTTTTGCTGCCTCCACTGTTATTAGGCAATACAATTCTGACCACATTAACAAATAATAAAAATGCAAAATTATTATATATATACATACAGTATATACAGTACTGTGCAAAGGTTTTAGGCAGGTGTGAAAAAATGCTGTAAACAAAGAATGCTTTCAAAAATGGAAGTGTTAATATTTATTTTCATCAATCAACAAAATGCAGTGAATGAACAAAAGAGAAATCTAAATCAAATCATATTTGGTGTGACCACCCTTTGCCTGCTGGACATCTTCCGATTTCGAAGGGTAATAAGCTTGATGTGTCTTTCATCTGCAGCACTAAGTTTCCTTGGCCGACCACTGCATCTACGATCCTCAACGTTGCCCGTTTCTTTGTGCTTCTTCAAAAGAGCTTGAACACCACATCTTGAAACCCCAGTCTGCTTTGAAATCTTTGTCTGGGAGAGACCTTGCTGATGCAGTATAATTACCTTGTGTCTTGTTGCTGTGCTCAATCTTGCCATGACATGAAACGGCCTTCCACAACCTCACCTTGGTAGCAGAGTTTGGCTGTTCCTCACCCAGTTTTAAGCCTCCTACACAGCTGTTTCTGTTTCAGTTAATGACTGTTTCAACCTACGTGTGACATTGATGATCATTAGCACCTGTTTGGTATAATTGGTTGATCATACACCTGACTATAATCCTACAAAATCCCTGACTTTGTGCAAGTGTACCTATAAGAATTGATGCCTGTTTGAAGGCAAAAGGTAGTAACACCAAATATTGATTTGATTTAGATTTTTCTTTTGTTTGCTCACTTTGCATTTTGTAAATTGATAACAATAAACAATCATTATTTATATTTCTGAAAGCATTCTTTGTTTACAGCATTTTTTCACACCTGCCTAAAACTTTTGCACAGTACTGTATATATATATATATATATATATATATACACACACACACACACACAATAAGCACTGTATGACTTCCTTTTTATAGCACCCTCTAAATTTAATTAATGATCCTGTTAAAACAAAGTTTTTTTTATGCTTATAAAATATCTACACAACTGGCACACTATTTTATTCTACATACAGGGAAGACAAAATTTAATGTACTACTCACCATGCTTTATGGACATGCACATTCAATTCAAATTCATTACCCATACTGCTTAACTTGCAGACCTCTGTAAGAGTAAACTTCATTATAAACCCTCCTTTTGTCATCAAGAGTGTCTAATATAAATTGAACTTTTATAAATTACCTACAAAATACATATTTTTGTGACAACACTAACAAACAGTTTTTCATATTTTCATTAATGCTCATCAAAACAAAAAAACATACTTCCAGAATTTGCTACCTTACTTTTCCATGTTAACAATATTTGCTTTACACATAAGCAGAAGCAATGTTGTGTGAAAGCAAATGAACTATAGTATGATTTAAGGTGGGTGCACTGGCTCTCTCTGCCCCTCACAACATATCTGTGTTTTAGACACTCTTGGATTTTTGAAGACTGACAAAGGCATCAATAGATGGATGTCATCACCTTCTTTCCTCCAAGGTTGACTGAGCTCAGTGGTGCATACACCTCAGACATGAATGGAGAGTAAAAAGAAACAGATCCTCTTATCACCTCCTGTTGAAAGTAAATACATTTGAAATTAAATGCAGTGTTACGACAACTTCATTAAGAAGGTGTCTGGAAGGTTAGAGTTTTACAGAGACAACAGTCTGACAGGTTTTCAGATTGAGACAAAAACTGCACTTTTTAAAATTTGTGGAGATAAAGTAATTCACTTTCAATCACTTATGCAAAACCTATTGGAATGAATGCCTGACACCTTGGTTTAGACGGGATTAATGGGCAAATTTATTTATAATAAGGGTGAGAAGTGTCAGATTGATTGTTGTTGTATGTTACCAGGAGGGCATTCTGTTATATTATAGTCCTATTATTTGGCTTTACTGCAGTGTAGGGCCACAGACCTAGGCCACCAGTTGCACTGGATGGGAGAAGTGGGGAGTCTTCCTATGCAACTGCAGCCTTGTAGAGGAAGGTATGTGATGAGTGGTCCACGGTTGCGGGAGAATTTAAAAAAAATAATCACGTCTCGGGTAGCATGCGGGCTCGGAATCAGATGCAGGATGCACAAGCACACTTCTCTCTGTGGTTAATTGGGGTACCTGGCCGATTGCACCACATTCACGTGTGGAGGCAGGTGGATTGGTTGGGTGCCTCAATTGTGCAATGGGAGGGAGTGCAGCATGTCCCACCTGCACCCAATTAGAGAGGACAGATAAAAAGGAGCCTGCACGGCAGAGAGGGGAAAACAGATGACAAAAATCACAAAAAGGAACACAGAGGTTCGAGAGAGAACGGAGGTCAACAGATGGAGAGAAGGTCAAGAGCAACCAAGCAAGCAGGCTGCAAAATAGAAAGAAGCAGGCAGATAGCAATGGAGCCCTGTGGGTGGAGCATGTGGCCAGTGCTCAAGAGGGGAGTAAAGGTGGCTCTTGCTGAGCAACCAGGGAGCAGAAGCAAGCACAAATACCCCGGAGGACTCCCCTGCCAGGCCAGAGTTGGCAGCAGGAGTCACAGGAGTCGAAGGAGTGGAGGCTCAGCAGCGCACTATGGAATGCCATGAGACGGGCGGCAGGGACATGGGTAGGACTGAAGGATGTTGGATGACATCTCTCCAAGCGAGACCCAAACAGGGTAAGTTGGGGAGACATCCATTTTAAAGAGATGCACCAGGGTTCATGAGTTTTTAAAGAACTGTTTCCTGCTTGTTTTAACCTCAAGTATGAATATTTATTTATTGGATTTTTAACCTCCATGATCACTTTGACTTTTAAGGATTATTTATTTACTGAAGAATTGCTGCACTGCACTATTAAACACTGTTTGTATTTAGATGTTTTTTAACAAAAGCACTGTCACTTTTGCACCTACCCCTTGGCTGGATGTGTGTCCTCATTTGCCTGACTCATCTTGGTTACAACAATTGATGATCCACGATCAAGAGGTTCCCAGGAGGAACAGGAAGCAGACCATCGTGAGAGAATAATTTAAGAATAATTTAAATATAACATAATATAATTCAAATGTATTTTTGTTTGCAGTGTGTATGCTGAAAAATAAGAATTGGGTTTTGGAAAAATACTGAGATGGTCAAGTAAAGAATGAACCAGAAGAAAGGATGATGTAATATACAAAATGTACTGAAGGATGACTAAGAAGTAAGCATATGTCCTACACAATCAGAATACAGTTTTTATATGCACAGAAATTTCAAGGGTGGTAGCTCAACTTAAAAGGTATAAGAAGACCCAGAAAAATAATAAGATTGACTTTTATTTTATACGTCTTTTGGGTATAAGCTGATGAACCAACCAGATTAAATGCATGTATTGATTGACACTGTTATGTAAATTCATTTGCTTATAAAACAGACCTCTGTACTTTGATATTTTGACCATTCTGACCATGCTGTATTAGACTGCTTGTGCGAATGCTCCCTCTTCTTGAAGCGACATTAAAAGACGAATAAGAACGGTTCTTCTCCTGCCTGGTATCTAATAGTAAGAGATTCTAAATTTAATATAAGATTCTAGATATAAGACATACTGTATATCTATATTTGATTTCTCCCACATCATCGAACACCTTAAGTTACTATGTCGCACCTTTGTTATTCAATTTTCTAATTGCTAGTGACTTAAGTGGAAGGGAGTCCTTCATCCACACTGCTGAACATTTCTTTCTAGGAAGAGCCATGTCAAATATATGTCACATTGGGCAATCAGATTTTTAAAATAACTTGAAACAAATTATTTATGCTTCTTTGCCGCTAGAATCTAAAATTGAAGGCTAGGTGACGAATGTTTTCCTTCAACAAAAGACATTTACAAATGTTCTTCTTTGTGAGCTTGTGAGAGGGAAGAGAGACTAATGTGCACAGTTGTGAATATGGGAAGAGGAGGTGAACCCAGGAGTGACTATATAAATACTTTCAGATCAAGAGTGGCTATTAATCATAGGTTTTCCCACTGTGCATGTCTTTGAAATGTGCAGCATCAATGTTGTATACAACATTAAATAACTGTCTGACAGAGACTAGATTTAACAATGCAAGTAACACATTTGTTTGAAAATACAGCAAAATGTAAAGAATAGGCAGGGCTCTGCCCTGAGCCCTTCTATTTATATGCCCTTTGCCCATGGCCTCCTTCTGTGTGGGTCTTTTGCTTGGAAAAATTTATTGAGCAGCTACGGTCAGTCACATGATGGAAGGACTGGAGCCCTAAAAAGTGAAGTCTACTGACTTTGCTTGAACATTTCCATTCTTGTCTTTGCAATCCCCATTTCCTCACTTTAGGAGTCTTTGTTAGTTCTTTGGATTTCTTGACCCTCACTCTGTTCTTGGAAATTTTCTGAGTTTTGTTTAGTCATTTTGCCCTTCTTTTTGCTGCTGCTGCCTGTCTTTGGGTTCTGCTTTTGAAAGCATTTGCCCATATCGTCTCCATGTATGACCTTCTGGCTGTTTTTTGTAATCTGTTTTCCTGATGTATCTATCTACTTAAAATAATATTGGCTTCATCATGGGCTCAGCCAGACCTCCATTCCATTTAGGGCGTCTGCTGTCAGCTACACTCTACGAAGCAGTGCATTATGCAGAAGACCTCCTGCCTGCTCTTGCCCAATGGAGAGCCTGTGCCGTAACACCGTACTGTGTGTATTCTCACCCCTGGTGCTACAGCAGCACCTAACACTTACGCCATTTTTTTATATTCTTTCAGGTCACTGGGATATATACAGCTTTACACTGGTAATTATCTGGACCATTGACTATACTAGTTGTAACATCATATAAACACTCACACTGTAACATATACTTACACTTAGAAAACATTATTTTTCCTATATGCTGATCTCCAAAGTCATCTCCCACTAACAGGACAATAAGATGTACAGCAAAGATTAAGGCTCTTTAATTGTAACCACAGTGCAATACCAATTAATTTCCAATAAAAATGATATATAAAATATTTGTGAAATACACACTCCCCAGTGGGGAACCTACACATGAATGCCCTTACAAACAGTAGCTAACAATTGGATGATAACCCATTTTTTCCAAATGAAAACATCCCCTGGCCTCTTGTTTTATTTCATTATCATAAAAGAACAAATAAATACCCAGCTCCACCACAAACTGCTTTTTACATTTGTTGTATGTGGAGTGACGTGATACTCTTCTTATGTGTTTACCTTTCTTTTTATTTTAATGAAAGAAAATCACAAGACTACAATTCAACAGTAAATCAAATGGCAATTTCACCTTTCCCCCAAAACTAGAAAATGCATTTTGCATGGAACAATGTGGTGTGATGGCACAAATAACAAATTTGAAAACTCTCATAGCATGTGAACGTAATATTAATTACATTTCTTCACAGAGATAGTAAATTTGATTCTAAAAAAAAAATTTAAATGTGGCATGTGAAAAACTCAAAGCTACTGTTTTGGTAGGTGAGAACAGTGCTACCTGACTTGTGCACATCACAAGTTATCCTTCAGCTAGATTTCTCAGCGTAAGCCCAGTATAACATGACAGGCAAAACAGGCAGCTAATTCCAAAATACAAGTATATAAAGATATTTTCATCTGGTGGAATCAGACATGTGGCATGACCATCCTTCAAAATCAAAAAGCATGTCTTCAGAATGTTGACACAGAGAACAATGAAAATGGGATGACAGCACAGGGAAGCACAACTCTTCTCATCAGCAATCAATTTAAAGAGACTTGTTTGTGACTAACACCAGTTAAGCCCACCCAGGCACACTGGACTTTGTAATAACCTGACAGAGACAGGGCAGTGATGGAGAACACCTCAGGCAGTTGAAAATAAACAGAGCTTTTCAAGAAGAGCAGCTCAGATATTTCAAAGAGAAACTTTATAGGTGTTATGTACATTCATCCTATCAAAATAATACACTCTTGGGTATGGTGACACGCAATCTCTTTTTGTGCTTATACACAATATAGTATTACATACACTCACTCATATTACTTTTGCTCCACAAATCATAGTATTACATACACTCACTCATATTACTTTTGCTCCACAAATCCAGCTTTAACACAGAAAAACGTTTCCAGAGAATAGCAGAAGTGTAAGCCGTTAGTCGACATCAAAACATGAGAGATAAACACATAGCAAACACTGCTTACAAAGGAATATTGTCATAACTATGAAGATGGCAAACAAAATAACTTGACTAGAATAAATCAATTGCATTGTTGCTGAACAAAATGGATAATAAATTTTGTGTTGTCTTTATCATTTACTATTCTACATTTACCAGTGATAATATTGACCTACCACACCTTTGCTGAACAATACGAATGATGCTCCGTAACATAAAATTGTATTAAAAATCCCAGCCACAGCTGATTGCACTCCTGCAGAACACAGGACCCAGTACAAATAGATCTTTCTCAAGGGCTCTGGCACTGAATGGTTCAATTAAAAAAAAAAAAAAAAAAATGCAGTCCAGCAATGAATCTCTAGCTAATGCGCATGGAGGCCAAACTATAAGATTTGCTGAGAATATGACATAGTCTGTGTTGACTGCAAACATGACAGGAACATAGGATGAATCAAAAGAACACCAAGAAAATTATATTTACTTTGACTAATTGAGGACCGTTATTCTTTAATAAATGTTTCTATCTTAAAGAAAATTGCGATCAGTGTGCTCAATTAATGAATATAAAGTTTGTGACAATAAAAAGAGTGTTCATCAGATCTGTTCTCATAGGAACCCTGAATGGGACGAAACAGTGAATAAGTTGCAATCAGTGTCAGCATGTTTCACTCTCTTTGCTATTACTTATGATGCTTTTAGTGTACTAGTCTGCAAGTGACTAGTTAATCCACAGAAACATGGCAGAGCACAGATTACAACAGTATGGGCAAGTATGCCTTGTTCACAAATTAACAGCTGTGCCAATGAACTAGCACTAATAGCAATCATACAGTCTGTGAAAGATCAGCCTCAACACAGACAGACACAAATGTCAAAAACACGACACACACAAGTCACAGATCACCACAATACCGCTCTGTCCTTTCTTCCTTCTACTGCCTCCACTCCTTTCTTGCAAACTCCATCTACTGCCACCCAACTCCAGCTCCCCGAATGGAGTGAGGCGGCCCCTTTTATCCCACCCTGGATGTGCTCCAGGTGCTCCGTGATGGTCTTCCGGCAGCACTTCCTAGTGTGGCAGAAGTGCTGCCCTTGCAGCAAGAAGCACTCCGGACGTACATTGCTCCTGTTCCGGCAGCACTTCCTGGTGTGGTGGAAGTGCTGTTGTCTTTGGCTCAGGAACCATCCAGGCGCCCCCTGGTGGTGACCACAGATCCCCACAGAGCTGAGCTTCCCAGCTTTGTATCCATGGCCTTGATGAAATCCAGGGGGCTGCCCTATTGCGTCCAGGGGAATATATTGCCCTTCCCTGTTCCAGGCGTCCCAGTGGGGCAAGGTCCCTGGTCCTCTGCCACAAGTCACACATACAGAGTCCAGTGAAATTCAAACTTTCAAGTCAAAACAAAATGCAACACTCCACCACACTCCAACACCATGATAAACAAAGATTATTAAAATAAAGAACTTCATTTTATTTATACTGTATATAAGGTGACCAGATTCTACCTGAAAGAATATGGAACAGCCACCATGGGGAAGAGTGGGATTATTAAGAGTGGTTGGACTCTGGGTATTGTGGTTTTAAAATGCTGCATACAAATGTCTTGAGCATGGGAAAGGCTCTATATAAATAAAATGTATCACTATTATTATTAAACGTGTTTATACTTCTCATACACATGAAAACTCTAAACAAAACATATCTTACAAATACAGCCTTCAAAGCCATTCATATAATAAAATATTATTTCTACTTCTGTACTTTAAACAGCATCTTATGCACTTTCTGGGGTGCACTGCTGTATTACAATGGTATCTATAACCACTTCAACGCCGCTTGAACATATGATAACACAATTAAATTAAAAAGCCATACGCAGGCACTCAGATCACATTTTATGCATGGTGCTGAATAATATGCAAGCAGCCCTATACCCTATACCTGGCACAATTACTCTTTTCTGGCATCTTTTTACTTTTTGGTAATGATAAGCTAAAAATATCCCTTCATCCTCCACGGGAAATAGAACAATATGCTTGGCATATCAGATTGTTTTTCTTGGTACCAGATACACATTTTTAAGAAATTTAAATTCTCCCTGAAGTTCTTTGTTAAATTAGCATAAGTGCGTAGGCATATCAAAGGAAATGGGCCCCTTGATATTGCACCTAAACAGTTCCTAGTTCTTAAAGGATAAGCTCAGTATTTTTCAAGTCAAAATTCTTTCTTCAAATTCATGATATACATTCATTTCCCAAATAAAACTGTATTCTAAAGTGACACGTTTGCTTCATAAATATAGAATATCTAATTGGTCTGAGGGCAGCACGGTGGCGCAGTGGGTAACGCTGCTGCCTCGCAGTTAGAAGACCCGGGTTCACTTCCCAGGTCCTTCCTGCATGGAGTTTGCATATTCTCCCCATGTCTGCGTGGGTTTCCTCCGGGTACTCTGGTTTCCTCCTACAGTCCAAAGACATGCAGGTTAGGTGCATTGGCAATTCTAAATTGTGCGTGAGTGTGTGCCCTGCGGTGGGCTGGCGCCCTGTCCGGGGTTTGTTTCCTGCCTTGCGCCCTGTGTTGGCTGGGATTGGCTCCAGCAGACCCCCATGACCCTGTTATTAGGATATAGTGGGTTGCATAATGGATGGATGGATGATTAGTTTGATATTGCCCATTTTGAATAGAATTGATAGTATTAGTTATTTTTAATGTACTAAAGGATATGCACTTTACAATGACTTGCATATTGCTCTGCCAATGAACTGACAAATGTACCATATTTTAATATGGGGCACGTGAGATTCTAAGGGCACAGTCATCAGCACAAAATATCATCCAGAAATGGCATAAAAAATTATTTTTTTGAGTTCAAAGGAACAAAATGTGAGGAAAACCCAAAAAACCTAAACATCTTGCATAACTAGACATCAAGACGAGTCGAACTTTATATCATATGTACTGTAGCTGCGTTTCCATTGCAGTTATGCGCAAAATAAAAGCGATACTTCTGCAATATCAACAAAACACAAATGAGAATTGTCTGTGTTTCCACTGAGTGATTTTATGTGAATAAAGTTTGTTTTATCACCTGAAATGATGGGTGTTTGTTCTGTTATTTCAATTACGCCTACAATTGCCGTGTTTGTTTTTAATCAGAGGCAACGAGAGTGAGTGAATACAATAAAGAGAAGGCATACTCCCTGTACTTGGCAGAGGCCACGTATTTGGGATTTCTTTGAAACTGTCCACAGTGATTTTACCGAGGAGCTGTGGAAGCAAAATTTTAGGATAAGCAGCTCAACATTCATGGAATTATGCAGTGCAAAAGGCCCTCTTGTGTCCCGTGCTGTAGCATACAATAGCGAGCCAGTCCCAACCGAGAAGTGCATAGGTGCTTTATAAACTGGCTATCTGTGCAGAGTATAGGGTTGTTGATGACATTTTTGGTGTGAGCAAAACCACTATTCACAGGTGTGTATATGGGGTGTGTCAGGCCATATGCTCCAAACTAATGAGGCGATATATCACTTTACCAGATGTGGAAGAGTCACGGCAGATTTCGCAGTGCACTTACAAGGCACAAAAAATACCTCAGGTGTACAGTGCAATCAACGGCTGACATATCCTTATTTGTGCACCAAGTGACAGGTGCCTGGATTATGCTAAAAGGACAGGCTGGACATCTGTTGTTCTGCAGGTGGTCGTTGGCGACAGATTAATGATCAGGGACATTTGTGCTCTGTCACCTGGTAGTGAATATGATCCTGTTGTTTTTGCTACATCACATTTGCACAGGTATTTGAAAATTTACGCCACATCACATGACCTAAATGTGAAAAAGTGTTTCCATTGCATTTGTGAATTGTTTTTTTTGTATCACCTGAAAAACCACCTCAAGTGAGCATATAAACATTTTTTCTAATTTTCATGTGTTTCCATTACCATTTTTTTGTTTCGCAATTTCAACATGTGCATTAAGGAGGTTAATGGAAACACGGCTAGTGAGTCAGGAAAAGCAGAAAAAAAAACTGATTTCTACATTTATCATAATCTATGTTTTCCCTAATAATTTGTTTACTCCACTCTGTATTGCACTCAGTGAAGAGCACTATACTGTATAAACAAAAAAGCTCTATTATATTGTATTTGAAAACATGTATAAGTAACTCTTATGAAGACACAAGACAAGGCATAAGTAACCAATGGAAAGCAAAAAGAATTGCCACAGATTAACTTGACAGAAACGTATCACCACCAACTAATACTGATCATCTTGTGTAGCCCATCAGATTCATAACAAGGTACAGAACAAACAACACAGGCCGCAACCTGACACTACGGAGGCTTCACTTACTGTAGATGCTTGCTGGTGTTCTGTCAAACCACATACCTATCAAAATATGCTTCTGCACATGCGCAGTACACATGTATTCTAAAACTAGTCAATAAATACGTTTCTTAAATAAAAAAATAAATAAAATGTAATGAAACAAACCCTACTAAAAGTATTATTTGTCACTTAAGCCATTAGGGGCAAACATATCCAACGCCTCAATCCAATGCCTTTCCCAATTTAATCTCTGGGTTTTTGTCCAGCATTGTTGTTGTGATAGTAAGCCGAGGATGATTGCTATGTGCAACCTTATAAAAAAAAAAACTTGGCTGATGGTGAGTAATGCCATAAAAATGTTATGTTCATTTTGGCATTTTCACTTTTAAACGTGTAAATATTTTGCGTGTGTAGCTTTTTTCGACAAGGCAACACAAATCGACAGTACACCGACCACTTTAACAGGTGAGCGCCGACAATACCGCGGTAAACACGATACAGCGCGCTCCCGTTACTTGCAGCTGCGCGACGCCGATACCGCACGCTCACGTCGTCCACATTTCTTACGCGCCCGTACGTCACAAACAGTACTTTAACTACACAGCTGTCCCTCCAGAGGATGCTGCCGTGTGCTTCCAACTTTCTTTTTCTGTCTTAAGTGTGCCTGAAAGCGCAACTGTGTGGACCACTTTAAAGAAATGTCTGGAAAGTTCAAAACAATGCCGAAGGGATGTTAAGAAATAGTTTAAAGGAGCAGCGAAGCCTGCTGTTACACGCCTGCCGAAAGGCGCCCACGAGACTTGCTCCTCTTAAACCTTCCGTGTGGCGCTTACACCAAAAAAAAGAAAGAAAGAAAAATGTGAACACAGTCCGCTTACCCAGATAGCGCCTGATTTCCAACAGGATTTGAGGGGGTCCACCGTTCAGCTGATAGCAAAGAGATCCCATACAGAAGAAGAGCAGGGTGGCCATGCAGAAGCCATAGTCGTGGAGGGAGAAGCGCAAAAAGAGCAAGGAAAGCCAGCCGCCGAGGGGTTTCGTATCTCTGCTGTGGTTCGGAGGTGCACTTTTGTGGCGGCTACTGTTGTTGTAATTCTTCATCATCTCCTGCTCACACGCAGTCGCCGTGAATGGTCACCCATCAGCCTGTGAAAAGTGAAAAGTTCGCGCTGGCTCATCTGAAAGTCGACATCGCTCGTCTAACTGTCAGCGAGCGAGCAAAAGGGCGCTCTTCGTGTCGTCTTCCCTGACTCCCGTGCCACTCCTCTCAGCCTGTTATCTGCAGTCTGTCAGCCTCCGTGGGTGCCTTGTGAGGCTCGAGCATTTCGGAGAGGGCAGTTAAGAAACCATCCTGCACTGACTTTAAACCTCAGCAGTGGTGTCGAGTTACCGGCGGGCGGTCGAGCGAGGCGGCGAACGAGCGCTGAGCAGCTGCACTACAAAAAGCAAAGCGGCTGCCACGCGTTGTAACGGCGAAGCGACATCTAGTGGCTCAGGGGCGCCTGCGCGACCTGGCAGCGCCTCGAAAAAAAAAAATCCCAGACGCTTTGGCAGATTTGTAAGCATTGGAGTGTGCAAGGAAACTAAAACGTCTGCCTGAAGAAAAGAAACTTCAAAGAACGCGTGGGGCTCTCACACATCGCATCATATTATAACTGGTAACTAGCTGTTTTCATCGGCTATGAATGCACGTCGAGATGAAATTCGTGACCCTAAGTTTTTTCCGTTTTGATACACGAGACATCTGGCTGCAAAAGTCAGATGGATATGACGAAGTTAATTTCATTCTGAATTAATTCCGAGAACTAGCGGCTTACAATACATTTCATTCTGAGTTATTTCACATTCACCCAGTTCAGGTTGCAGATCGACCGACCATGAGTTGTCAGTATCTGGTCATTCCAAATGAGACGTGCCAGACAGCAGCATCTGGCATGAGGTGGGAAGTCAGTGGATTGTAGGGTACACAGATAGGCAGTCACACGTGACTTTGGAATTTAGAAGGAAATGGTGACCATACAGAAGTGGAAAAGTAAATTTGAATGTAATCGGGTGAAGGGAGACAGTCAATCAGTACAAACTACTTGGCAACTCAAGGCCACAGGCTTGTTCTCCAGCACTCACTCTGTCACCTTCAGCACGTTGTTACACCTGTCATTACCCCTGACTTCGTAAACATGGCACGTGATCCATTGAGGGCTGCAGTGGGTAAGTTTTTGCTCCAACTAAGACCTGCTTTTGAACTGGAAATCCCAGCTAAGTCAAGTATATTCTTATAATGTATTAGACCTTTACTGTGTCATTGCAGAAAAACATATTTACAGTTTGTGGGAATGTATAAAAAAAGATAACATTTTCCAGATACTGAGATTTTTGTTGTGTTATGTATTTTAAATTGCCATTGGAATTTAAGCTGTTCAGTGTTATTGAATTAGTATTTAGTGCCTGTGTCCTCTGTATCAGTGATCATTACAGGTATTTGGGTAGCTTAAAGTTCAGATTTTGTTTAAAATTGAAAAAAAACAAAATGAAAAGTACTCCATGAATGTTTGTTGAATTCAAACTTTAATACTAAATTTCACATTGAATCACCTTTCTAACTGCAAAATAACAGTAGGAAAATAACAGTTAATTACACAAGGACTTAAGTTAGGAGGAGTATTCATTTTTAGAAATAGTGTCAGTTAACAAAGAGCAGACACAGGAGGAAATGACAGGGACAGCTAATTCATTTCTGTTTCTCCTTCTGTGATCATTAAATAGCATTTGTTTTTTAAAAAGTATGTCTTGAAAGAAGTAGAACACATCCGACAGATCTGTGTAGCGTAGTTACATTTGTTAAATTCTTTTAAAAAGTAAAGTCAACACATTGGTGCCTTTTTGGATTGACCCCAAACTCAAACAGCTGACTTCTAGGCCCATACAGGCCCAACTTAGGGCTCAGGTCTAAACAGTTTAGTAATACAAAAATCCATTTCAAGGAAGAGTGAAATCTATAAAGCCTCTGACTTGGAAGGGCAATCCAAACAAAAATCTTTATAAATACAGAATTTATTTTAATCTACCAAAAAGAAAGCAAACAAAGAAATAGGTAAAGTAAGGGCCAAAAGGATTTAGCCAACATGTCTAAAACTGAAATCTAGTCTGTGACTTCCAGCCATTGGTTGTGTCAGACTTGCCAGCTACAGTTGCTGAATATCGCAAGGCATGTTAAATTTACCGACTGAATGCTGACCTTCTGTCACAATCGTGCTCGCTTCTTATTATGACAGCCAATTACAGGCTGCCTGACATGCATTGTACTTCCAGATGAGCATTCATTGGTTGCCAGCTCTCATGACGCAAAACCTGGCCCAATGATTAAAGATGAAGTTAAATCTGTTAAGATTTTGTCGGAGCAAGTTGCAGACTTGATGGAGGTAATCACCGGCCATGTCAAATTATGCAATTGGTGTCACAGAAGCATGCTGCTGACTGCCTCTGACTTGCTAAAATTATGTAAAAGAAAGCATATAAGTGAAACTCACTGGAAAAATTGTCTAAAGTGTCATGGCATTAACACACACAGTAACACAGGAGTAATTTAGAACCCCTAGTTAACCTAATCAGTATTTCTTTGGTAATGTGGGATGAAAACCCAGCTGAAGGCTCAGATTGCTGGTAAGGAAGGAATATACTGCAAGATGATCAATAGGTACTGGGAGAGGACCAAAACGTTGTTAGGGACAGGCAAAAGTTTGAGATACTGGGAAAATTAACGATAAGCAAAATGTGTAATGTGTGTAGTTCACAAAATGAGAATTAAGTTCAAACTCCTTCTTTAATGAGTATTAATGACTCCAAACTAGGGCAGTGAACCTGCCAGGAAGCACTCTGTAATAGTCCCCAACTGATGCCAGACATATGATGGCTGCTGTAACTTGAAAATGTCAATTGCCACAGTTACTATGAAACAGATGGCCGTGTCCACAATCTGAAATATGGCCAAAAGGTGAGGACTGAGCTTGTCCCAAACAGAAGTGTCTTCTAGTCCTTCCTAGCACAACCTCACTAATTTCATTCTGTCTACCTGAGCCTCCTCACCACCAATCAATGATCAGTTCACAGCTCAGCATATCTCTCTATTCCCAGGTATCTAGAACATAGGACTTAGGTTAAATGAGACAAAAAATAGACCATCATTGACCTTTGGTACAAGATACACTTATTATTTACTGTATGTTGTGTTCAGACATGGAGGAGATTAACTCAGAAGACTAATTACAAATTGCTGCTTAAATTCAGCTCATACCAGCCATTACTCCCAGTCACACTCCACCAGGTATTTTTGTCAGTTCCTCCTAAGACCATCCAGAGGAAACCATGTCTTTTAAAAGAAAATATGTTTTAGTTGGAATAGTTGAGGGCATACTAGGCACCAAAGGGAAAGGCAAAATTGTTATCACGGAGAGGCAGGAATTCATAAACCAAGAAAGAATTTAAAGCATCAAATCCAAAATGCAAGACACATTTGAAATCAGGGAGCAAAAGAGATTTTCCATCACAAAAATCATTTACTGGCTTGAATACTCCAAC
Organism: Erpetoichthys calabaricus; assembly: GCF_900747795.2. Classification (NCBI taxonomy): domain Eukaryota; kingdom Metazoa; phylum Chordata; class Cladistia; order Polypteriformes; family Polypteridae; genus Erpetoichthys; species Erpetoichthys calabaricus. The sequence continues at coordinate 227,720,104 of NC_041396.2, forward strand.
AAAACAAATTGTTTTCAATAATCTTTCATCCAAAGTGTCGACATCTTAAATAGGCTGGGAAAACGTCATGAGACTTCCTTGTCACTTGATTGGCAATATGCATAGCAACTTTCACCAAGATAATGCCCAATGATCAAAGCTTGGCATAAAAGCATGGAAACTTATCTAAAAACCAGAATACAAATTGTCATATGTGGTGATTTTAGGGCAATAATAATATTAATAAACAAGTTTAGATACACATCTGAAAAATTCCAAAAATTAAAATGGAAATTCCAGAGAAGTCATAAGATTATTTCCTAACAATTTCAGTGTAAGCATTGAAGTCTTCCCATAGGACAACTGAGTGAGTAGGTAAACACCAAATCTGGGGTCTCAAAGCCTGAATACTCTGAATTGCATGTAAAAACTCTCAAAATTTTCCTCAGTGCAACTTAAATTATGTTACAGAAACTCTCTTGTTCACTGGTTGTGTGCTCATGAGTGTCCATACGCTGCCCTCTCACATGGTGCAACACTAGAGCTGGAGAGTGCTATGACAAGGGTGATGTTCGAAAAGCCCTAAGCAACCAGAAGGGGACATGAGACCACACCACGAATAGGGCTTAGCCAAAGGGAGATTCAGAAACTTAGGAGTTGGTCATATCAAATATCAACCAATAATGATAAACAAGACCAAAATGCAAACTGGAGGTTGTAGTCAAAATGAGGTTAACCATGATTAAACAATCCTTTTAATAATTAAAAGACTGCATTTCTTCAGCAGAACTTTTTGCTTTATATTGCAAAGCTTGGAAGCCATTTTCTGTGTGTCATCATCTTATAAAGGCCTGAACTCAACATGTCACACAACCGACGACAGGCATAATAACCACAAACCAAATGAAAACAACCATGCAGAAACACAAAATGGCACCTTGATGACACCACCAAAATATGAAAGTATTTTAAAAAATTATGCAACATTATGCAAGAATATTCAAATTATTTGCAAACTAATTATAATAAAGGGAGAGAAACTACCATGCCATCCCCCAAGTGTGATGCTGTGTACAGAAATAGCAGCTACCTATAGCCGGACTCATCTATCAACTTCTCACACAAATTCAAGCTCCTCTGCCATACAAGTTACTTTCCACGTGCCACAAGTCATTTTTCCTTGCTAAGGTCTTGACCCTCATTCAAATAGCATTGCACCTGTCCTCTGACTAGTGGCAGATAAGGTAGTCCTTATTGCGATGAGCCTGAGTCGAGTATGTGGGAGTCTGTCTGGAAATTCATATTCTGGTGTTCTGTTTGGACAAGTGTATCATGGGTAACTCTATAAGGAGCACATGGCACCCACCTGGCACCAGACAACATGGCTCTGAGGATTCAAAAGGCACACAAGCCGTTCTGACATGTCAAGGTCACAATCCTAGGAGAAATATATGATAATAGGAAATACACGGACCTCCAACCCTCAAATAAGGTGGTTCGAATAGGGCAAGCTGAACCTTTCCTTTTTGGCAAGACAGTGTTTTTATTTCACCATGAAAACATACAGCTTTTTCATATGTTGCTGCTGTTCTTTTTCTTACTTCCTATTATGGAGTCCTTTGATGCAGTCAGTGATCAATAAACATATTACTTATGCTTGATTATGAATCCAGAAGACATATGTAGCATGTCCTGGGGGATTACCAATAGTTGGACTTGTCAGAATCGAACTTTTATTACAGTAAACTTTTCTGCCTAGCAGTAAGATGCTCAACAGATTCGTTGTCACTTTGTTGATCATTTTACTTTTCCAGAGATGCTGTAAGCTTTTGATTACAACCAAGATCAAGGTTCCAGATCCAGTAGTTTGTGAGTACTAACAGGTTGCTGTGTAGTATGACGGTCAGCTGTTATTCGTCTTCTTCCTATCACATAATTTGCTTTGTGCTCATCAGATTTTGCCGCTGTTCTTTTTCTTTCTGCCATGTCACCTTCTCGATCAGTTTGCCATAAGAAACACACAAGCCCAGCTCGCTTTGCCAAGGCTGGAGCTACCTGAAATTTGTTGATTCACCAGCACATATCCAGTCATAAATTTTCAATTAGGAACAAGGTCAAGGTTCTAGGCCTAGTAGTTGAGGAGTAATCATGTGACAGACCAACAGACCTTAACATTATATCTCTCTTGTTATAATAAAAAAAACTTGGTTCGAGACATGATCTTCTCGGAAGACACTTTGACATCCCGCTAGAGACATTTTAACGTCCTGCTAGACAAAGCAGTGAGACAAAAGGACAGCTGCTGTTCGGGCTTTTAAATGAACATGCAGCTCGGCGGCAGCAGCAAGCCAGCAGCTGATCTGTCCGCATCTCCTTAGCGTGCATTCAGCCACCCCCCTTCACAATGTGAACGGCAGAGATGTGAAGTGGCTGGTGTGAAGCGTGCCCCGGGGGGGAGTGGGTGAGTGAAGCGAGCAGGGGGCTTTGACCCCTAGTGTGTATGTGTATATGTATATATATATATATATATATATATACAGTAATCCCTCCTGTATCGCGGGGGTTGCGTTCCAGACCCCCCCGCGAAAGGTGAAAATCCACGAAGTAGAAACCATATGTTTATATGGTTATTTTTATATTGTCATGCTTGGGTCACAGATTTGCACAGAAACACAGGAGGTTGTAGAGAGACAGGAACTTTATTCAAACACTGCAAACAAACATTTGTCTCTTTTTCAAAAGTTTAAACATGCTCCATGACAAGACAGAGATGACAGTTCCGTCTCACAATTAAAAGAATGCAAACATATCTTCATCTTCAAAGGAGTGCGCGTCAGGAGCAGAGAATGTCAGAGAGAGAGAGAAAAAAGCAACCAAAAATCAATAGGGCTGTTTGGCTTTTAAGTATGTGAAGCACCACCGGACAAAGCAGCTGCAAGGATGTACAATGTAAAGGTAGTCTTTCAGCATTTTTTAGAGGAGCGTCCGTATCCTCTAGGCCAGTGTGCGAACAGCCCCTCTGCTCACACTCCCTCCGTCAGGAGCAGAGAATGTCAGAGAGAGAGAGCGAGAGACAGAGAAAAACAAACAATCAAAAATCAATACGTGCCCTTCGAGCTTTTAAGTATGCGAAGCACCGTGCGGGAAGCATGTCGCTTGACAAAGTAGCTGCACAGAAGGGAGCAACGTGAAGGTAATCTTTCAGCATTTTTACACGAGCGTCCGTATCGTCTAGGGGTGCGAACAGCCCCCCTGCTCACACCCCCTCCATCAGGAGCAGAGAATGTCAGAGCAGGAGAGAGAGAGAGAGAAAAGCAAACAATCAAAAATCAATACGTGCTGTTTGATCTTATACGTATGCGAAGCACAGTGTGGGAAGCATATCGCTTGACAAAGCAGCCATATGTAAGCCCAGCAATGAAGAGAGCAATGTAATTGTAATCTTTCAGCATTTTTTGAGGAGCGGGCGTATCCTCTAGGGGTGGAAACAGCCCCCATGCTCACAATATATTTGAGGAGTTTTATTTAATACGTAATATGCACTCTGGTTGGGTAGCTTCTCAGCCATCTGCCAATAGCATCCCTTGTATGAAATCAACTGGGCAAACCAACTGAGGAAGCATGTACCAGAAATTAAAAGACCCATTGTCCGCAGAAATCCGCGAACCAGCAAAAAATCTGCGATATATATTTAAATATGCTTACATATAAAATCCGCAATAGAGTGAAGCCGCGAAAGTCGAAGTGCGATATAGCGAGGGATTACTGTGTATATATATATATATATATATATATATATATATAAAATTCTTTTCGTGTTTGAAACGGAAATGACGTATGACGACGGGTAACGGAAATTACGTATGACCACAGAACATATTATAATATAGGAACTTATTATTTGTGTGAGAGTTATTTTACTGATATTGAAAAGAAGAAAAAAGACTGTTTAAATAAGGAGCTGGGAAGGTGAATGTAAAGAAGAAGCCAGCGGTAAAGCAAGTGAGACTCTGTAATAAGGACGGTTGGGTGCACGGAGAAGGAGTACCGGCTAACCTAGAAGGACCTTCGGAACACACGGCTTTACTTTGCTTTTATGGTGCGGGCATCGGCCATGGACGGACACTAACGGCGAGACACCCGGGTAAGATGGACTTCTTCCTTCAACAAAGGAATTGTCGCCAGGCCGGTGAGATCACTTTTTTTACAGTTAAATTCAGTATACGAGTCAGCGGAACGTATCTGACTTGATCACTGGATTCATTGCAGATTTCCCAGGCCATGAGAATTTAGACTTTAAAACAAAGTTAATATAAAAGAGACTGGGGAACGTGTGGGGATTGTGTGTGTGTGTCTAATTTATATTTGTATATAGATGTAATATAGGTTTAAGTAACGTGAATATATTTGTACTGTTTGTAAATAGGGTAATTTTGCCGTTTCCGTGGCATATTAATTAGGGTTTGTGTAGTTATTATAGATTTGACAAGGATTTAAAGGGTGTTTATTGTTTTGTTTGATTTATAATATATTCTTTTTTGATTGTTTAAAGAATTGTTGGGGTGATTATTTCCTTTGTATAAATTCATAAAAGACAGCTCCAGATGACGATATCAAATTGGGGCTAAGGTTCGGTTGGGTTCCGTACTTAATAGAATTAATTTTCCTAAGAGTAGGAGATTTTTGTATGTGCTGGGCTCCTCATTCAACTTAAGAGGAACGTGCTACACCTTGATAGTATGAGAGATGAAGAAAACAGCTTTGCGTCTTTCTACTTTTTAACTGCTTCGAGCTGTAAACAATGTGAAGACGAGACCGCCTTCAGCAGCGAGGGGTCATGAGAACAAAGTGGACGCTGGGAGGCGAGGAATGTCGTGCTTTTCCTCCGGGTCAACAGCTTCGCAGTTTCAGGCAGCGTCCTCTCTTCTCGCACTGTTTGTCACACTTCAAGTGCCCCGTCGGCTACTGAGACAGTGGAAATCTTTGCGAATAAGTGTAATCGGCGCTATCAAACCGGGACTCTCTTGGTAAATTGTGGTGCACGGCTACTTTCTGTCCCTTAAGATGAATTCGGGTCACTAAAATGCCCCAACATTCAAGGTTGCTTTTGTGATGAATTCTTTTAAGAAAATGGAGGCTTTACATCTAAAAAGATGTACCGACCTCTTCATGTTAAGTATTGGACTTGGGAATTGTTTGGACCTTCTGCCCGTTAAGCAAGGAAAGGCAGCATCCACATTTCTCAGAATAATTTTTCGCTTAAATCACAGGCACATAGTGCAAGTTTGTCAAGCAGGTAGTTTGCCCGAAACAACTGCAGTAGTACTCAATGTGTCTTTACTTCTTAAATGTTAATGTTTGACTGTTTAATAATTTATATGCTTCTTATATCTTCTTCAAATTCTTTTTATCAAAATGTTTTACTACTTAATAAGTAACATTTATTTAATTTCTGTTTATTGTAAATGCTCTTTATTTGTTCAAAAATAACATTGGTAATTAACAAACTTATTTTATAAATACTACATTTTAGTTTTTCTTCCCTTGCACTCAGTGAGCGAAGCCACTGGGTAATCAGCTAGTATAGATACACATATATCAATATCTATATCTATATATATATATGATATGATACTTTTATAATTACTTTTATTGTTGAGTCTATCTCAGATGTAACCAATACAGGTGAAGCTTGCATCTGCTACATGGAATTCTAGGTCCTCTGATTTTTCCTCTCATATTCCCAAGACATTAGGTGTTAGGTCGATTCATTATGAGTAGGGTGTGTGACCATATCCTGAAGTGGACAGCCGCCCTGTCCGAAGACGCTACCGGCCTCCCACTTGATGCCTAATAGCAGAAACAGTGGCTTCCCTTGACAATGTGTGAAAGAAAAGAGAATTGAAAGGCAGACCAAGTCGGCATTGTCTGAGCACACAATCTGTTTAGTTCAGCTTCCAAAAAAGTTAATGTAAAAATGTCACACTGGCATTGCCAGTTCCCAGTTGCCATACAGGGTGATAATTGGTACTCTGTTCAACTTTTGGCCTAAGGACAAAAGAAAACAAAACACCCCAGCATTAAACCAGTCACATAATAACAGTGCATGTGCATACAGTAAACACTTGGTGGGATGCTGTGTAGGTCAGTGCCCATTTGACTGACGCTGTTTACACTTTACAGTACCTAAATAGACCACAACAGGCCAGCAGTTACATCCTAAATAAATAACACGGCAATCCCAAAATACTCATTGGAACATCTGACAATGTTTCTTTAGGAGGATGCTCGGGTCTAGAAAACGGGTGTCCTCCTGATAAGAAGTCTATCAGCTGATGTAAATCAGAATCATTCACCACGGTTGACTTATATATATATATATATATATATATATATATATTGTGATGGATGGCCGGCTAAATATTCCGGCCCCCACCTCCAGGCCGCCAGGTGGAGCCCTCCCAACAGCATGGGGGTTACCCGAATTCCAGCAGGACCTTATGGACCTTGTAGTTTGTATACACAGCCCTGCTGGATACCATGGGGACCACCAGGAGCCACTGTAGGGAGGCTTGGGGAGTGCTATGTGCCCTATATCCTGGAAGTACGTCCTGGTCACATGAACAGGAGAAACAGCGTGCTTCCGGGTTGAAGAAAGGAGCTTTTATCTGACCCAGAAGTGTTCACAGTCACATGGACAGAAGAGAGAAACGCTTCCGGGTCATGGACTATATAAAGGACTGTGGGAGACCAGAACACTGAGCTGAGCTCAGCTGGGAGGAAGGGTGGCTAAGTGTCTGGGAGAGGAGGAGTGTGTATTGTTGTATTGGTTATTGATAATTGGTATTTGTATGAGTAGTGTGGAGTGGAGGGTGCTTAGTGCACGTATTTATAATAAAAAGAATAATAGTTGTACTTTTACCTGGTGTTTGGCATGGTACCTGAGGGTTCAAGAGGTCGATAACCACCTCTACTGATACAATATATATATATATACAGTATATATATATATATATATATATATATATATATATATATATCTATACTGTGTATATATAAAATATAATAACACAATAGTTCATCATGATGGACTTATTAACATGAGCACATGGTCTTTTGAGCTTTTTATGATATTTCCTAATTTTTTTGTTAATAAAGTTTCTTTTTTACTGTGCCTTTTACAAACCAGATGTTGATGTTTATCCTCTCCTTTGTGGGCAATTTGATTATTTTTGGGACTGTTTTGATATTTTTGATTTTGAAGCTAAAGTGCCATTTGGCCAGGAGTAGGCCAAAAGCCAGCCCCATGAGTAGTCACTTGGGCTGCTGAAAAGGGAGTTTTTCCTAGGAAGGCTTGGTTGGATGCTGGCCTGTTTTCAGCCCTACGTTAGTGGCCGCAGACCTTGCCATTGTTGTGTTCTGGGAATCACAACATCTACCTGCCAGTTTGCATGTCTGAAAGTCCACATGCTAGTCAAGTCACTTACTTGTTTAAATACTGAATTCACGTACTTTGAACTGTCCCATCAGTGCATATTTGCATGGGTTTAGAGAGTAACATAAAAGTACAGCAATTTGGAATGTGATTAGTCTTTCCAGAAATTAATGAGTAAAGTAATCCCGTGAATATCCCAACTCGGGTTAGAATCACTCATAATCCTTTATGTATTGCCTGCCAACTGTCATTGTGGCCATCTTCACAAATGACTGTTAGTATCCCATTCCTCTCATCTCTCACTTCCTTGTGTCCACCGTGGTGACAGTAACTCCTCCTGGCCTTAAAGATGGAACTCCAAGCAAGTGTGAAGAAAGGCATCAACAAAGTCAAACTCGAACACCCGAGCGTCAGACCCCCAAATGGCTCAGCCAGGATGCACTGTGGTGTGGAGTGAATTGTGCAGGTGTAGACAGGGTGGCCGTCTTGCTGGGGTTGGGGTACGCTTGGACTTTGCTTTTCTCAATGTCTCTGAAGTCCTTCAGCATGCTCCTCTCTTTGTCTTCCTCAGCAGTGTTAGGGGTCTTGAGAGTCTGAATGTCTGTGTATACAGCGTATGCTATATGGGATGTGGTCTTTACTGATCTTCTAAGCAACCGCCATCACAACATTGTTAAATTTGAAATCGGCTTTGAAAACACACAAATGCACCCTAAAAGAAAGGTTATAATTTGTGGCAAGCAGTACTTGTGAGGGTCAGAACACGCAAATATAAATACAGAATAGGAAAATAAAGCTATAAATAACAGGTGGTGTCAGTTCAGAGAGCTTCTGACCCTGGTCCAAGATAAATATATCTAAAAAAAACAAATTAAAGCAAAAGACTAAAGTGGACGAATGAAGCTGATGTTAAAAATATAAGATTAAAGTGACCACTTTACAAAGAGCATAAATAAAAAGGGTGGAAAAAAACCAAAAGTTTAAAAGAGAACCTAAAAATGGATTGCATCTGAAGCAATCGACAAAGGTTCCATAATCCAGTTTAAAAAAAAAAAAAAAAAAAAAGTTATGTAGATGTTGATACGAGGATTGTGTGATTTGCTTTCTTTTTTTACTTTTAATATTAATTATAAATCAAGACGTTAGAAAAACATCAGTAAGCTGCTGTACTCACCACATACGAGGCCAGAACCAGTTGTAGGATAAGAACAGGCATCCCGGCCATGGAGGAGCATGGTTTATTACCTGAACGGGAGGCCCAGGACGAACGACGAATGGATTGGCTGGCTGGATGGATGAAAAGATAATATTGTGTCCAGCAGGTATACAATGATGGATGGACCAATGCAAGCTGGAACTTGGGAGGGGTTCCATCCCTCATGCGCAGGTGGCAGTGGTCCTCGTATGAGAATGCAGTTAGGACACCCACAGGAGTGCTAGGGAGATGGAGTCCGGAAGGGGTCCTTTGGGATCAAAGAGTGGGTGCTGTCGGGGGAGGACCACACTTCGTCTATGGTTTGGAAGTGCTTCCTCAAGGAGATAGAATTATACCGGAAGCATTCCTAGGTGTGGCTTAAAAAGTATCCCACTGCCACACATGGGCAGCGGGCAACATATAGCAGAGAACAGAAGAAGGAAGAATTGTGTTGATTTATTGTGATTTTGTGGCTTAGTATTGGAGAGAGGCTTGTGTTTAAAGGTGTTAATAAATAGCCTTTATTTTGTTCATGTAACGTGTGATGTATTACTGTGTCTGTGGTTTAGGGCTCTCTGGCACCCCCTGGTGGTTACACAGAATAAACCTAGAACTGGGGACCTTGACGTGAAAGCTGTAAACACATAGGGAGAAAAAATGAATTTGACCTCTCCTAAAAGCTACAGTGAATAGCTAAGTTGGTGGACATTTCAATGATATAAGTTGTTCCGAAACTAGATTAGTCAAAGAGTAGAAGGCCTGAACATGACAGGGGAATTGTCCCCCTGGTTCAAAAGGTACATCAAGGTTTCACAAGACTGGCATAAATTCAGAGCCTATTGGGAAGCCTGGAGAGCTGTCCCACTCCATTCATCCAGAGACCATGCGAGGCCAGCTTACTAAAATGAAGAGCACATTGGGTGCCTATCCAGTCCCACGAGCTGCTATCCATCTGTTTTGTCACAATAATTTTACTTTGCTTCTGTTTTGGGCACATTTAGGAACCTGAAGTTAGAAAATGTTAATTTATAATACAAGAATACAAGTACACACCTTCTTCTCCTTCTCGTTTTGTTGTTCTTTCTTGTTGCCTGGGTTTATAGATATGAGAAAAGTGAAAGTATTTAGTTACAGTAGCAGTCCACCCTGACGGTGGCCATAAGTGGAGCTGTGGATTGCAGCCTCAGCTTTGTGACAGCCTGGTAAGTGTAAATATGAGTATGATAGTGGGCATTTGGGACCCTCTGTTCAGTTCCACATGTCTGAAAGTGACCAAAGGTCACCTCCATGAAAAAACTGATGAATAAAAATAAATGATTGAAAATTAACTAAATACATACTTCACCCACATACTTTTAAAGAATAAATAAATGTACAATTTTATTTTTGTATAACCCAAAATCACACAAGAAGTGCCGTAATAGGCTTTAATAGGCCCTGCCTCCTGACAGCCCCCCAGCCTTGACTCTCTAAGACAGGAAAAAACTCTTAAAATAACCCTTGTAGGGAACCTTGGGAAAGGCAGTTCAAAAAGAGACCCCTTTCCAGGTAGGCTGGGTGTGCAGTGGGTGTCAAAAAAGCTTGGCCAAGCTTAAGAACTGGGTGGACATTTGGAAAATGAAGTTTAAAGCAGAAAAGTGCAAAGTGCTACATATGGGCAAACGGAACATCAGTTATAAATACAAGATGGGAGAAACTGAGCTACAGGAAGCGAACTCCGAAAAGGATTTAGGGTGTGATTAAAAAGGCAAATAAAATTGTAGGTTATGTAGTAAAAAAAGTAGACTATGAAACAAGGACTGGTATAACAAATTAGTGAGGCTTCATCTGGAGTACTGTGTGCAGTTCTGATCATCGTGACATAAAACCACAGAGCAGCTCTCAAAGCCGTGAAGAAGAACCAGTGTGAAGCTGACCACGCTTCAGTAGCGTTTCATTTGTCCGACCAATGCTGTTCAGCCAACACGACCAAGAGAACACACTAAAGGATTTTCAAACTTCTAGACGTTAGACCACAAATAAACAATTTAAATTAAACAAATATACGTGTGATGTGAGCAAAATGTAGCTGGACATAGTCGCTTGGCCATCATAACAAAACTAAAGTGACCACGAGTCTATAAGTTAGGATTATTACATTTGTGCTTGAGGGGTGCAGAGTCTTGGCCACATCGGCTCCAACCTTCATGGTCTACATGTTCTCACTGCTGGTTCTCCACAAGACCTTCATGAAAAATTAGCAGTTTCAGATGGCCGTTTCAGTAACAGGAGCATGTGCTGGTGATGAAGTCTACAAAGGTCACGGCTGCAATGCTAGCCATTCAAGGGAGGGCAGGTCCATGTTGTCTCCCTTATTAAAATCGTTCCTTAGTCTGAGTGGTTCATGGGTGGTCCTCATTTGCAAGTGACAATTTTTTTTGCGAGCGTAACCTGTGTAAATCCAGGGATCAGCCATTAGGTATGGAGTGCGGACAGCCTGATCGAATTCCAAAGGACATTTGGTTTACCGCCAACTGTCCATTAACACCAGGAATCAGGCCTTTTTTTTTTTTTTTATTACCTTGGATGTGTCCAACTTTGTATGTGTCTCAGAGGAACATCGCAGGTCCATATCAATGAAGTGTGTGCACTAAAAGCAATCTTTGTCTGGATGATTTCTGTGTTGTCAGGGTTTTCTTTGATTTAATCAAAGCTCCAGGGGTCACATGCTTACACTTTGAAGTGTGCACAAGTCACTTCTGCCACAAAAGTAAGGATTTATAGAACACAAACTTCGCTTAAAGTTACAGAAAATTCTGACCATCTGTAAGTCCTACACAGACTTTGAATTTTAGCGATTCCATGCAGCAGGACAATAAATTTCACTGCTCATTTCAATGGCGTGTCAGACACACGCTGGTGTTCTTTAGAGTTAACTGACATGTCCTCTCAGTACTGCTGTCTTCAGCATTGGCAATAAAGCCTAAAGCATATGCTTAATGTCAATTACTTCTAGTGTGTGGCCTGTTGATTTAACCCCTAAGAAGGATGTGCTGCGTGGTGTATGACATGACTGCCAATGGCAGTGTTAGCTCTTTTGGAGGATATCACCAATGGCAGGACACACAAGGAGCTAGTTTTCAAGGTTCACAATGATTTTTTTTTTTGCTCATGATGATGACTGGCTTATAAGCCGATACAGACTTCGTGGAGCCATCCTCTTGGAGCTGTGTGCTGAATTTGAACCTATATTACAGAGATCATCATACAGAAATCATATAGTCCCTGTTCCATTACAGGGTTTAACAAAGCAGGGTATTTTGCAACGGGCTCCTTTCAGCATAAACTGGCTGACTGGTCACGCCACCTGTATGTTATGGTATAAGTAATATGCTAGCAATTTACTTACAGTCAGGGTGAGCAAGCTGAGATCAAAAAGCAATTTTCAGCAATAACTTATTTTCCTAATGTAATTGTTGTAATTGACTGAACACATGTTACGATAAAGGCACTAACACAGAATGAATTTGCTTTGTAAATAGAATGCACTTTCATTCAGTTATTATACAATTAATATGTGATGCTCAAATGTATCTGACCAGCATAGTTGCAAGTTGACCTGGCTGAACACCCTGATTCTTTTATTTTATCATATAGCAGTGTGCGATGTAGATGTCCGGGCCATGTGCTGAGTGATGATTGGCTTCTTGGTAAGTAAACCTGTGATATGATTGCAACTTAATTTCGTATTACAGTAATCCCTCCTCCATCATGGGGGTTGCGTTCCAGAGCCACCCGCAAAATAAGAAAATCCGCGAAGTAGAAACCATATGTTTATATGGTTATTTTTATATTGTCATGCTTGGGTCACAGATTTGCGCAGAAACACAGGAGGTTGTAGAGAGACAGGAACGTTATTCAAACACTGCAAACAAACATTTGTCTCTTTTTCAAAAGTTTAAACTGTGCTCCATGACAAGACAGAGATGACAGTTCTGTCTCACAATTAAAAGAATGCAAACATATCTTCCTCTTCAAATGAGTGCGTGTCAGGAGCACAGAATGTCAGAAACAGAGAGCAAAGCAAACAAATCAATAGGGCTGTTTGGCTTAAGTATGCGAAGCACCGCGGCACAAAGCTGTTGAAGGCAGCAGCTCACACCCCCTCCGTCAGGAGCAGTATTAAGTATATGAAGCTCCGTGCACCATGTCGCTTCACTAAGCAGCTGCACACAGAAGGTAGCAACGTGAAGATAATCTTTCAGCATTTTTAGACGAGCGTCCGTATCGTCTAGGTGTGCGAACAGCCCCCCTGCTCACACCCCCTACGTCAGGATCAGAGAAAGTCAGCGCAAGAGAGAGAGAGAGAAAGTAAGTTGGGTAGCTTCTCAGCCATCTGCCAATAGCGTCCCTTGTATGAAATCAACTGGGCAAACCAACTGAGGAAGCATGTACCAGAAATTAAAAGACCCATTGTCCTCAGAAATCCGCGAACCAGCAAAAAATCCGCGATATATATTTAAATATGCTTACATATAAAATCCGCGATAGAGTGAAGCCGCGAAAGGCGAAGCGCGATATAGCGAGGGATCACTGTACAGACAACTTGTGTCAACTTTCTATTAGGTGATAGTGGGTACACTGCAAGAGGAGATATAATGAAAGGCACTCTGCACACAATCAGTGATAGAATCAATCGAATCCAAGTTATATATTGTAAGTTGCTTTGTAAGTCACCTTGGATACGGTATCCACTAAATGAATGATAATAATAGAGTGGATCACTGCTTCAGTAAAAGGTTGATGGAGAGGTCTGGACTTGTCAGGCAGCACACTGTTATGCATCCCCACAAAGATTTGCCACATTGTGATAGCTTGTTTGGTACTGCACAATATAGCGCAAAAACACGGACTGCCTCTGCTATCTGAGGTAGGTTAAGAAAAAAGGGAAATCAACACAATGACGATTCCAAGTCATTTGGATGCTGTATGTTGAAGATAAACAGTATTGCAATATTGGCAAGTACTTGGCTAAATTCCTTTTTTTTACCAGTTTAATAAAAATGTTCTTAATATCTTGTAGTTCACTGTGCAAACAGCCTGCATCGATTCACACTGTGTGCTGTTAATGGTCTGGATCCTGAATGATGGCACAGTACTACTGCTATCTCGGCTCAGCTGTTGTCACTTGCTCCCTTCTCTTGAACAGAATGTTTTTGTGGTTCTCCACTTCAGTCAGTAATAAACCACTTTCACATTCACTGAAGTTTCATTTTCTGAATTCTCCCATTTTCTTGTAGTAAAGATGCCACTCAGGAACATGGCTAAGTGTACATGGTGATTAGATGACAAATATTCAAAGAAGGCTTTTATTTTTTTTTTTTTAACCATGCATGGTTACTGGCAGGTGGTGACCAGAAGTAGCTAAAAGCTTGTGCAGAGTGGATTTTGAGATTTATAACGGAACTTGGCATGGCACAGTTGAGTGGAAGCAGTCTTTAATAATAATAATTCTTTGCATTTATATAGCGCTTTTCTCACTATTCAAAGCGCTCAGCAATTGCAGGTTAAGGGCCTTGCTCAAGGGCCCAACAGAGCAGAGTCCCTTTGGTCTTTCAGCAATGAGTGTAAGTGAGCTTTTACACACAAGACCCTGATTAGCACATTTAGTGCACCAGGTGCGAGTACTTTGTGACATCAATGCACAGCAGAAGTTGGCATACAAGCGAACATCAATAAAGCTTCAAGAAACTGGGCAAAACAATTCAAACTGGCGTCTTGTGAATGTTCTCCATGTGCTACACTGGCAGCTACATGGATACACTGTGTGTATGTGTGATCTGATCAATGTACTGGTAAGACCACCACAAGAGTTTGTGAAAAACAACCAATGTGAGCAATCGTTTGTGAATGTTTCTGCTTTTTTCTGCTGCTTTATTCACTTTTTCTTTACTCTGGTGGTACCAATTTGCAATCTGCTAGAATCTTAGCAGTTTTGTGACTACGTTGTCACAGCCATGTTGTTTATGGTTGTTATGCACATTTTTAAGCCTATTTAAGATGGTGGCGCTTATAAGGCACAGTATGTCTCTGATAATTACTGTGCCTGTTCATCACAAAATGAAGATGGTGGTCCAGTAACTAAGAGGGTCAAAACTGGGAGACCAAAAATGGGCAGGTCACCAGAATCAAAGAGCAAGATGCTGATCAGGAGTTGAAGGCAAAACAAAAGTCAAAAACCAGTACAGAATCCTAATTCTATGCCCTAATCAAAATATATGCCAAAACTACAGATTATTGAGACTGTTTGTGCCCAAGAAGAGATAACACATAGTGCAATCTGCACCATATTTGTACTGTCGATATGGTGACAACATTAGTGTGACAAATCAATGGAGACATCCATTATGGAGCGCCATGAATGTTTGCTACTCTATATACTCTGCTCCACTCTATAGCCAGACAGCGTGAGGAAGAGTAGAGTTTTGACTCTGACTTTGTGGGTTGGTTTTGATGGTCACTTTAATTACCAGCCTGTGATTCTTGTCCGCTGTCCACCATGTCCAGGTGACTTTCATCTCTGATCACATGCCTTACATCTTGGTGATCACCCTTCTCGAGATATGGCCATCAGCCTTGTTCTGGTTCCTACTGCTAATGCAAAAGTGCCAGCAGTTTGAGGTCCTGTCCTGGGTTTCCTCCTGCCTTGTGGTGGACATGCTTGGGCACCCAGACCATGACCCAAACAAAATGGAGTTTAGTGTGGTCGATAACTGGATGGGTATAGCCTGCATTATGCAAAATATTTCTTCAGTGCAGCAGTGATGGATCTGAATGCTTTGTGACAAACAATTCTTTATGTGAAACTTTGCTAGAAAACAGGAAGCCAGGAGACTCCAGCAACCAGAAAGTGACCTTGTATGTCCAACATACCCAACACAAATCACAATGGCAGTCGGCCCTCTGAATGTGGGTTAGTTAGGGGAATGGATGGATACATGCCGTACATTATTTAATAACAAACATGCACATTTAAGTTAATATGGTCATTTTCAAAGTGAAATCTTTCTTTGCCAGCCACCTTTTTTTAACAGATTTATAAAAGGAAGACCTTGCTGGCAGTATAAGTCATTTAGGTGGTTTCTAATCCCACAAGTCCATGGTTTTCGCTCCTTTGGATGGCAGTGAAGAAAAGGGCTGGCTGATCATGCCAGTTGGGAGATGGGAGGGTCTCTTCAGGGTGTATGTGGGGCCTCCATATGAGAGGCGGGGGGCAGGTGCTGTGACTCCTGCTATAATTCCGGCCAAAATGCTCTCCTCGATTGGAAGCAGAATTGACTACCCATGTTGATGGATCACAATTGTGGTATTGTATTCATTTATTCACCTCCATGAACTGTCAGGATCATTTCTATGTTTCATCTCAAAAGCAGCTGGCTGCAGTATCCACAGACGACCAAGTAAATTATGAATTGTTTAGTTTTTCCATACACAAAGCCTGTACTCTTAACGGAGGTTAACAGTCCTAATAAGCACATTTAAGTTTGTAGCCGGTAGTATTTCATAAGGACAATTGTGGCCCACCACTATGTATGCAGGCCTTAACCAGTCGCATCAGTTTTTGCCTCATATAGCGCCCCTCATCTCAGCTGTTCAGTTCAGAGATGTGTATTCTTTCTGCTACACTGCTGGTTACTCAATGAAACAGACTGCGGGGGCAAATATGGGAAGTGAAACTCGAATGTTCAGTGTCAGAGTTGTGGTAAAAATGAGAGCAAATGAGAAAGCAGGGCCTTCCTTTCTGTCTGGCTATGCTTGGTTTCATAAAGTGTGTAAAATACTGTAAATGCCAATCAGATTTTTAAAACGCCCAAGCCATCTGCTTACTACCTAATGTTCACGGTGAGCAGCAGTCGGATTTCTTTCAGTTTACACTAAACCTTCCAAAGTTAGCCCGCTGTTGTCCTCCTTGGCTCTCCAGTGAGTCTGATTTCAGCTCTTTTTTCCTTCCTCTCGTTAGGATAGCTCAGGGGAAATGGCTTGTTTTCCTCTTTTTCTAAGTTGCTCCCACAAACATTTCTCAAATTTCATATGAAAAAAATGCATTCCTGGATTTTTGAAGTTTTGGCCTGTCAGCTGATGTCCCCACATTGCCTCCACTTTGTCTTTTCTTCTTGTGGTCTTCACACACAGTCAGCTCACAACTCAGTTTTCTGGGTCTTGTACAGCCACACCATTCTCACAAGTACACCCGTGATTATGCAGTTAAATTCCTTTGCTTTCTTGTCTGCAGCCCCTCTGCATGCCACCTTGTTTAACATGTTATAATAGTTAACTTCTAGTCATTAAACACTCAGCTCAAATTGCTTTACTAAACGCCCACATGGTCATCTTCTTATATCTGAGGTATCCTGGGTGCCAACAGCATAGTGCATGCCTTTAAATCTGTAACTTAATGTGTACACCATCAGTTCAGATTTGTTCATCACCTCCATGATGTTTATTTTTTCACTTCCTTTTTATTATGTCTGCTGCCCTCACTCTCTTTACTTTCAAGTTTTGCTTTCCCTTTTCAGTTGTAACCCAATAATCCAGGCAAGTCTCCGGGCTCACCCTTAGTAAGTTGACATGGGGTGGTACAGGAGGTAACGCTACTGCCTCACAGTTCCTCTTTCTCTTTGCACGCTGGGTTAACTGCCATTTCTCAGCTGGCCCTGCACTTAATGTCCCCATGTGTAATGGACTGGCACCCTGCTCAGGGTGGGCTCTTCGTTGTGCCTGATGGGCTCCACCACCTGCACTGCTAAATCAGATTAAGCATGTTGGGTACTGTCGCCAATTCCCAAACGGACTTCAATTAACAGTAAACATGACCACAGCCTGGAAGCAAAGCGGATTTTCTGCTACACAAATTTTGACTTTGGTATTGATACCAGGTGCCAGTACCAAAACAATACCACAGCAAAAAAAATGGACAACTTCTCCCACCTCACAACCTATTAACTCCCTGGTGCGCAGCACAATCATTGTCACACTCAACATTAATACAAGGAGTGAGTCCCTCTTGGAGTCTCCAGACTGTCAAAGAGCCAGAAGTTAGAGGGTGTTGGGTCATGAATAGAACTACATTTAGGTGGTGAGGTCCTAGAAAACTACCATTTACTTAAAGGGCTGAAAATTACTGAAATGTTGGTACTGTACCATATCAAAATTTGGGTTTTCTTATACTGGTACACCACACAACCCTACTTTTTTTACACTGAACATACAACAGGCCTCACCAATAGAAGCTCGTGTACCACCTGAGCTGCCACATCACACTACATTCCCCTGTCTAGACAGCCACCATCTAAAGAAAAATAAAGACCCTTTGGAATGTGCATGATACAGAACAATCTCACTACTGAATTGTGATGTCAAAGCACTGACCTAAGTTGTAGTGAAAAGAACGGAGGATGCACTCCCATTACTAATCACACGAACAAACAAAATTTTTAATGTCAAGTGGATGCTGCTTGTTGCGTGTACTGTATACTTCCTCAGTCGTTCGAGTAGATCTAGACGCAGAACAAGAACGGGGAAATCTCTTTACTGCTTTGGGCAAATTTCAGTTTGGGTCCGATACCGCTGCCTGGATTAAGTTAGTCAATAAGTCTGAAAGCCTCTCTGTGGGTATACAATACAGACAACAATCCCCTGGCTGCTTTGTTTCCTCCAAAGAGGACACCATGTTAAAATCGGAATTAACTACACAACGCAAGTTGAAGTTAACATGCTAAAGTCAAATGATAAAGTCGAAATTAACTACCAGAATGGATGAGTCCACTTAGCTTTACTTAATAGAAATTTTTAGAAAAACAAATCACTGCACAAGAAATAATTTCTGTCTTTGATAGGAAACGCGTCATTACAGCTCTAAACAGGCTCACCGACCTTATCTGAGTCATCAAACACACAGAAAAGTTCTGATCCTCCTAAATGTGTCAGCACAGAGACCTTCAGGACTTCCATGACCACATTTTACTTGATGTTTCTTGAAAGAGGGCTAAAACGAGACGAGATCCTGACAGTCATATGAATCAACAGCAGCAGTCAACCTCACATTGATGCCAAAGAAAATTTATTATGTCAGAATGACCAATAGACATTTGTTCAGTTTCAATACACAGGAAAAATCTTTATGAACAATAATTTGAAGGCCGAAAACAGCATAAAATAATTTTTACACAGGTATATTTTACATTTCATATGGTAGCTTTCCACTGGCTAAAGCAATTCTGCAGCAGCGCATTTTCACTAGTATTGTACAGCTAATTACATTGGATATGAAAAAGAAAATGGCCAAAAATAAGTTATTTAAATATCAATTTCATATACAGAATGTGCAACATTTGTTAGTTTTTATATAAATTTCTCCAGAAATTTTAATTGACAGGTCACCTACATGATTTGGAAGTCACAAATTAGTAAGACTGTGCACAGACTTGGGAGAAGTGAAGGCTGGTCTGCTTTGCCAATTCACTCGGAAGACTTCCAGGTAGGAAACCAAACGTCAAGCGGTCTTTTAACACAAAACTTTTTCATGGAAACCAGCAAGCAATCTGAAGACCTGATTTTCAAAAGCCTGCATACAGAATTACTCAATAAAAGTTGGTGTTTTCAGCGTAGTGGATTTACTTCTGCTCCATTAACACCTCTCCTCAAGTCACAGCTCGCTTTCCTGTATGTCGAGATTTTTGGATTCTTCTTCAGACGGACTTGTGTTTGGAAGGAGCCGAGAGAGAGAAGTGGAGTCCGCTTGCTTGACAGTGACCCATTAAGGCGGATGGAGAGAACATGGAATGTGTAGCACAGGCAAAGGCAGTCCCCTTAAGGTAACGTTTGTGGTTTTTCTCCAAACCTGGATTTACATTTGAGTCTGCATACAGAGACATGACATAATACAACATGGGACATGTTACAAGGAAGCTGGGATATGATCAGGTGGCATCCACCACCTAAATATTTACTTCACCTGCTCTAAAAACTATCCCCATCTGTGGGACGAGAGCAGATTCAGACTTGGCAACAAGAACAGTCCATATTAAGAAGGTTTGGCTTTCTGTGGTTATTTCAAGTTTAGATGTTTCCACAAGGTTAAAATAGTGAAAAAAGACAAGACAATAAAACACTAAAAATCCAGTTCATTAAACATTTGTGTTTGTCTATAATGCAGTTTGGCTTAACACCATGACAACATATTTCTGTCTAAATTAAATAAGCTGGCTTGGGCTTTTGGCAGAAACTAATGAGCTGAATTAGTTGTTAGAATTTGCCAAAACTTGAAACGTCGCTATGACCGACTCCATGTTAAAAAGTTAAAAGAGGTACAGTACATCGCAGGACCTCAGACACATGCAACTGGAACCTGAATTAGCTGGATAGAACAATATATACGGATAAAAAATATCTTTACATAGCTGTTGGTAAGGCAAAAGAAAATGACAGAGATCAAGACAATGTTAAAAGAGCAGGCAGGCAGACAGACAGAGAGACAGAACTGCGAGTCCTACTTCGTTCATACCCTCCCTTCTGTAATCTCTACCTGTGGAAACCAGGAATGAAAGACAGCTTCGCACTGGCCTATCAGACATTTTTTAATTGGTTTTATTCATCTGCATCCAGCAGATGACACCCAACCAAGCACTTAATTGTTAGCTATTTTTCTAAACTGCAAATTTTGTGCAATATCATCATAGGCAGTTTTTCAAATTTCCATCTGACTTGACCCATCTTGACGGAAACCCCTTTTTGCAATTTTAAAAAAGTAACAGTCCTCACAAGGCCTCCCGTTTGAATTCTTGGCAACAGGAATACATGACAAATTTAATAAATTCAAATTCAACTGAAAGAAAAAGTCCCCATCTTTGCTAGTGAGACGGAGCTTCATCAAGGTTTACCAATTTGGCGGCTGTTAACAGTCTGCTTATATGGCGCTTATCCTTGATGCCAGCCTCTTGCAAATGAGTCTCTGACAGAACTGTGATTTTGTTCAGCGTGTCATAGCCTGCGGCCACTAACAACTTATTATACATAGGCAGACCAGCGGAGACCAGCCAGTCATTGACTGTGTCGATGTGTCCTGGCGACAAAGGTTTTCGGCACATTTCAGTGAGACCTCCAAAAGGGATCTAAAAAAAAAAAGAAAGAGAGAGATTAGACTGAGGAGATTCAGATAAGTGAAAGAAAGTAAATGAGCCCAGCATGCCCTGTAGAAACACTTTAACACTACAAATTTCAAACATAACAAATTGTTTTCTGACAACTTTAAAGAATCTTTGCATCCCTATTCCATCACCTGGGCTTCTTCTTTATTGCTATATTTGTAAGTACATATCTGAAATTACACTTGTGGTTTCAATACAACCAGGCTGGACACGGGTATTAGCAAGAGTGAAAGGGAAGGTCTACAGGACAGTAGTGAGACCAGCTATGTTATATGGGTTGGAGACGGTGGCACTGACCAGAAAGCAGGAGACAGAGCTGGAGGTAGCAGAGTTAAAGATGCTAAGATTTGCACTGCATGTGACGAGGATGGATAGGATTAGAAATGAGTACATTAGAGGGTCTGCTCAGGTTGGACGGTTGGGAGACAAAGTCAGAGAGGCGAGATTGCGTTGGTTTAGACATGTGCAGAGGAGAGATGCTGGGTATATTGGGAGAAAGATGCTAAGGATAGAGCTGCCAGGGAAGAGGAAAAGAGGAAGGCCTAAGAGAAGGTTTATGGATGTGGTGAGAGAGGACATGCAGGTGATAGGTGTAACAGAACAAGATGCAGAGGGCAGAAAGATATGGAACAAGATGATCCATTGTGATGACCCCTAACGGGAGCAGCCGAAAGAAGAAGAAGAAATGTGATACACTTCAAGTTGGCATTTTGGCCAAGAGCAGGCCTATGTATGACTCGGGAGCTGACCTGAGGCAGTAGTTCTGTTCTGTAATGCTGCAGACTGTGAAGTGACACCACCAAAGACACTGGAGTTTAAGAAGTGAAAGGGGAAACAAAGCAGCCTTGGTGGAGGCTTGGGAGTTAAATGTTTATGCATATGCTACTGTAAGGAAATTGCATTTGTTAGTCAATTTTACATTTATCACAGCAGGGAAATTCAGGAAAAACTAAAGATGAGGGACATACTGGGGATGCTGACCACACTATCGCATTACTGGCTAGTTGGCATGATATGCTGGTGTAGGGGTCACTATGGCAGGTTGTTCACTCTTCTAGTGACCCCCGCCATCACTAGGGGGACTTGTAGACTGAAGCAAAAGAACGGATTCTCTGGTGTCAGTCCTGAACTGGAGTGTGGTTAAAAAGTTTAAAGAAGAGGAACTTTTGCACTTAGGAAGTAATCCCACATTTTTTTATACCCGTTTACAGTTGAGCCAAACTTGAGAAGGAAACAGGTGCTTACTGCCATTCGGTGTTGTTTACGCAGCAGTTTCATGCGAACTTGGTCCATGTTTGACGCCACGTCTTTCAGCGGATATCCAAGATCTTCAGCATACCTCTGAACCAGAGATTCTGGAATACCATAACGGCCATGCTAAGGGGAGCAAAGAGTGTGTATACATTAGCTTACAAACCAATGAAAATAAAAAGCCAACTACTGTAATTTGTTTAAAGATGTTAAAAATTCTGTAGCGAACACTGAGTTTCCTAAGCTTCCAAGCTTTATGTTTCGTTTGAAATGAAGCTGGTGTTCCAGATTTGAAATAAAGCAAAAGGCAGAAAATTATGCAAAACATTTCACAATGTGTTCATTTTGCTAGAATAGGTTGTAATGTATTAGGTGTCCTAGTCCTTTGAATCATGTCTCTCCTATTTTGCTTTAAAAATGAATGAGACATTTTTGCATATAAATGAGATGTTGAAAATCTTATAAAAATAAAGCATTAAATTCAACAAATGTTTTTTACTTAACTAAAAAGCAGCTTCCAGATAGTTACTGTACACCACTATGACACAGCAGCTGCTGTCTGCTGCTCGACTAGGCCTTGTTACATTTATTTATTTTTGCTAATTATCACCCAGTCTCTCGGCTTACTTTCCAATGTAACACTTCGGAAAAATATTTTGTAAGTGAACTACAGCATTACAGGCCAACCATTTCTGAGAAACTTCACTCTGGATTTCAAAAAACTCACAGCACTGAAACCACTTGGCTGCAAGTACTGAATGATCTGCTGTCGAACTCTGATACTGGATCATCTTCTGTTTGGTTTTATTGGACCATTCAGTTTCATTTGACACTGGTAATTAACAGATTTTACTACATTGCTTGGCATCTTGTGTAGGAATATGAGATACCTACACTGCTCTGAATAATTCTAGATTTGCAACTATAACTTTTTGAAATGGCATACCTTCAAGGCTCATCATTAGGCCATTTTATTTCTTCTATACTAGGGGGCTTTGCCCCCTGCTCGCTTCGCTCGCCAAACCCTGGGGCCTCTTTGTGGTTCTGCTGCTCACGTATGGGGATGTGGATGTACAATTTAAACAGATTTTTATTTTAATGGTAATTGTTACATATGCATAATAGAACTATTTTACATTACAGCGATTAACCATATTAAAAAATTGTAAAACGTAATCATTTGAAAGAAAATTATGTTTCATGTTGCGTTAAGAGTTATTCGTTAAGTAATACAATTCCATTCTGTTTGGCTTTGAAATTAACATGCACATACTTTTTACTTATACTTTTACTGTAAAACCTCAGTAAAAACAATTTTTTAAATTAAATTTTCATCAATATCACATTGAATTTTGATTCTGTGTTTGGACTTTCATCGTGACAACACAACGTATAACTGCCCGTGATTGAATTTTGTTTCTTTCTCTCTATTAAATAAAACAACTTTTTCGAATGTTTGGCTCAGAGATTTATCAATTGTCTTTGCAAAATCTATTCTAATGGGAAAGTGTTAATGTTTTAATACGAATGGCATATCAAGATCTCCTTTGTTGTCTAATGTTATCCCCTGAAGATGTACTACATTACCTTTCTTGATACATCCTTCTTTCTACAGTAATTCGTGTGGTGGAAGACCAGATGGTGTTAACGGTTGTAGATATTCTTTGGGATATTGTATGTTGATGTTTTAATGTTCCGCACGATCACCACCAACTGTTTCAGCATAGTCTGTTCATACGAATTTAACCAATTTGCCATGTAACCGATCAACATTTTTGGTGTTAATTCGTTTGATTTCATCGTTTTTTCGGTGCTAGGATTGCCCGTGTACTCATTTCTTCTGTTGATAACCCTTCGTGATGAAGTTCTTCAATAAGATTTGGACATAATACGACTTCTTTAATTGGGAACTTAAAGTGAAGAAAACGTAAAAATTTATAAGAGCTGAGAGAGCAGTAACTGTGACTGACAAAAGCATTCACACGAATTAGAGGTGAGAGTACCAAAGGCGTGACTTGAAAAAATCTCATGGCCAAAGTCTCGCAGGACTTGAAAAAATCTTCCAAAAAGTCTTGTCACGTCACAGGATTTTTTTTTATATAATAGAGAGATATACTTATTTTTGTGAATATTATTCATAATGCAGGTTTACAATTCCATACTTATGCCAATGATATCTAACTTTATATGGCATTCAATAAATTAGGTTATACTAGTTTAGATAAACTTTATTAATCCCATGGGGAAACAAGGACACTTTTGCTTATTTTGTTATACTCTCAGCATTTCGCAAATGACATCTTTCCTGTTTTCTATGAACGCCGCCTTTCTCAGATGTAACTGTTAATATTATAGCGGGAAAAAAAAGTACACAGTTTGCATATTTTGACCATACAAATTAATACCAGACACGTGGAATATGCAACACAAGTTATGAGAGTTTTTTTCCTTTTTTCCAATGATGTTTTTCATATTGTTTGCTGTTGTCCAGAATTAATCACTGCTGGGAGCCATTAAGTTTGAATATTCAAGATGTACTTTCTCTATAAATTCATGAGATTAAACATTTTTCTCACCCACCACTACAAACTACATGGGTTAAGTAACATTTAAAAAAATATCATTTTTGGGTGGATTATTCCTTTAAGTCAACAGTAAGGTATACAAAGAAAAAAAAAGCATAAAATCCATGAAGCCTTTGCTGCAGCTACATCAGTGGAGAGGGAGACTCCATTGTCACTGTAGCAGTACCATATGGTATACGGTGCAGTGATTACATCTCGTTTTACTTCTTTGGTGTTATATTTATAACTGTACTGTTTACAACTTGTTAAGTAATTGACTAATGTTATTGGTAAGGCTTGTGATCAACAGCACAGCATTAGGAGGTGGGCAGATTTGCAGATTCTCACATTTGCAGGATCCTGCACCCCAAGCCCCTGCAGATCGCAAGGGATAACTGTAATGGTTTTTATCCTTTCTTGCTTAGATTACTGTAATGCTATTTATAGTGGTCTGCCAAAGCAATCTATATACAGTATAATATACAGTATAATCTTTCCAAAGGTACAGATTTCAACCACTTGCCCTTTTAACATGTTGCAAGATGTGTTCTTAATATAAAAACATACACATTTTAAACTTTTGTGTTTAACCTTTAAGGTATTTCTACAGTTTGATAAATCATTATGTGTCAAACAGAGCTCTTTGCTCATTTCCATCTTTTTTGTTGCAAAACACAGGAACAAAACCTTTGGGACTTCAGCTCTTGTGCTCCTAAGCTTTGGAACTCACACCCAATCAACTTTAGGCACCTGCAGCATATAAACGTGTTCAGATCAGGGCCTAACTCTTTTGTTACTCAAGCAAGTTTTTAATTTTGCTTAGGTGTTTTTATTCATTTATTTGATATATTTACATCTCATTTTATTTGGTAATACTCTGACATATGCCTTTTGATATGTTTTGTATTCCATGTGATTTTATGTTATAAAGTTCCTGAAATAAAATCCTTCAGTCCTTAAAATTCTGCAGTCTACAAGGAAACCAAATTTTAGGATCTGAATAGAATGTATTTATCATTTTATATCAAAACAGATTAACAAAATGTGGCATTCAAATATTAGTTGGGAATAAATCAAGTAATTCAGGATTCACTGCACATGCATATTGCAAGGTGCTTAACATAATGTTTGTGCTTTAGTACTTACTATACGGAATTTACACATCAACCATTTGAACCCTCTAATTCCAGTAGAGGGCCACAGGTAGATGAAACTTCAGGGGAACGGCTGATCTCAACTCCAGTTGGGATGACATTCCATAGCTTGAACACAAGAACGTAGGCAAGGGCCAGTTCACCCCGTTTCTCAGAAGAGCTCTGCCTGACAGACTGCTCCTGGCACTCCAGGCAGGACACAGCAGACTTACGGCTCTCACTCTCTTTAGAAAATCGTTTTCTAGGCTATTTTACTGGCAAGTGTACTTTTAAACAAATGTGTGTTTGCATGCACGCACACACACACACACGTACACACATACATGTCTCCTAATTCTAAATGTATATGAGATCTCTCTTATCTCAATTTAGCATAAAGACAAATATAAAAGACATTAATGTAAATGAAAAATAAATGCTTGAGTAATTTATTTAACAGGTGGACAGTTAGGTGACTATTTCTGTAATTCTATTCCTACCAGTAACTGATTACCTATGAAAAATGAAGTCAGGATAATTTGTTGTATATAACAGTTTCATATATACAGTAAAAATATTTGAAACCAACATGTTTAAAAAATGTAAATGAAATGCATGTTAGCAAGGAAAACAGCAGATAATTTTCCTCCATTTCCTTCAGCACTAACCACCATCCCTACATTATATATGTTTAACTTAAATTTGTGTAGGATAGCACAGCACATTAAAAATTTTGTCCTTTAACATATTAACACAAAAAGCTGCAAAGTTATGAATTCCTTAATTGTACTAGACTTTCAAGATGTATTGCTTATATCTGTAATGGTAAGAGATCTGAATATCGGTCAATATCTGCAGTACACCATTATTAGGACCTTGTTTAGTAAAGCACATGCATTTTTCTTTCCAGTGGACAGCCATGGTATGCACTCAGCTATGAATGTCTAATGAAATGGATTGCATTTTTCAAACCAGTGGCACGATAGTTAACAATTTTTGAGAGACAAGTGGAACTAACAACAAGCATGCATATTTTGAAAAAGAAGTTTCTGGACTGAGAAACTCAACTTGCAAATACCTTAGGATTTAATTTTAAATTTAGTGTGTTGTTAATGCCTTATTTCTTTGTTTCTTTAATGCTCGGCAATGGTAAGCTGATCCACAATTAGTTCACATTATGTTGGACCACCATAATTTTCACAGCATTCACAAAAGACAGATTCTTTTACACAATTGCCTTATTAGAGAAGAAAGTGGGCGAACCTTTATGGGAAATTTCTCAACATACTTTGCTTAGCTTTGAAGAATAACTGTACCAAATTTCAATGAAACTCATCCACTGGGAGAAGAGTTGTTTCAGGTGAACAGACAGACATGACGGCAACAATAACAACAATATGCAAATGCACCTACAAATACAATACATAACATTGGCATGGAGTACGGCACAAATTTTTGCATTCAATATTTTGAGGTCTTCAGCCAAAATCAGTTATTACATTTCCAATAGTTAACACAAGGTTACCACAGCCAAGTCGCATATCCCAATTAAATTATAATTAAACTAAAATGTATTAATTTCAAAATGACAAAAAGTTAACGGAAGGCACGGCTTGGATATATCGGTGTCTTGATCTGCATTTAATTTGACTAGAAATACTGGTAACTAGAAGCAAAAACCAGCATATTGTTATAAAACATCATTTTCTGCAGGATCTAGGTTTGTTAATATCCTGAATAATCAGCAGAATTTGGGATATTCTAGCTCTACTTTAACTCTAAGGTGAGAGCTGCAGTTGGCATAATAGCCCCTGAAAAGAAAGAAAGAAAGAATCTTCCAATACTAAGGCATTGCTATGCAGGAAAGTACCACATTTCTCAAGGTTATTGCACGAGGTAGAGGGAGTCGAGTGGGTTGGGGAGGGGGGTCCTTTGATAGGTGATGCCTTGTAGTTTTCAGTCAGCAACATGCCTTGGTCTGGTGCGCACCGTGCTTTTGCTGTTGAAGCATTCTTCAAAAACAACAAATCCATCATCACTACGCAACACACCGTCCAAACACACTTCAGAATTCCTCTTAACAGTGACATCCCAAATCGGAAAACAATTCTTCTGTGGGTGGCTAAATTTAGTCAAACGGGTAAAATATTGAACAGGAAATCTCCAGGGCATCCTCGGACTGTACGCACACCTGAAAATATCCAAGCTGTAAGGGCAGCAATTCTGCAGTCTCCTAGACTTTCGGCGTGCAAATATGCTTCTGCCTTAGGCATTTCCAACACATCTTTGAGGAGAATTTTACATGAGGACCTTAATTTCCATCCATACAAAATGATGGTAGTGCAGGAACTCACTGGGAGAGCCGTAGAGAGTTGTACACGAACATTCTGCAAACCATTCATACCATCATCATGTGCAGCAATGAGGCACATTTCCTTTTGAATGGTTGCATAAATAAGCAAAACTTTTGCTATTGGGCTGAAACCAACCCTCTTGAACTCCATCAGAGACCCCTGCAGAGTGAGTGTATTACAGTTTGGTGCGCTGCTGCAGAATTTGGCATTGCAGGCCCTTACTTTTTTGAGGAGGGAGGAGCAACGGTTACCATCACTATAGAACGTTACATTGAGAATGTTTTGTGGCCTGACTGGAAGAAACAGATGTGGTGGATGCCTGGTTTCAACAGAGATGGAGCAACAGCTCATATGGCGTGGAGATCAATGCAAGTTTTATGGGAGATGTTTCCGGGGACGCTGATCTCCCTGCGCCTGTAGGGCTCTCTCAGGTAGAAGGTATACACACACACTGACCTCAAAACCTTGAAGCCCTCAAGGATGCTACTTGCCACTAAATCACCGCTGTTCCCCTTGAAATGACCGAACGAGTCATGTGAGCATTCAGAAATCGTCTCAAAGAGTAGATCGCTAATGATGGCCAGCGCCTTGAAGACATCATTTTTAAAACACAGTGAAAAAAATCTATTTTGTATACCCTTTCTTGTGTCGTAATGAAATTTATTTTATCTTGTAACGTTTTTGTAGAATAAACGTTTGAAATGTGTTTTATTTTTAGCTATTGATCATCGTCTAAATCCAGCTCAGTCAATGAAAAGCTCCCTGGAAATTTCTAGCAAAACTTGTGAGGCGGCTTTTGACACATTTTTTAAGCATAAAAAAACAATATTAGATGTAATATAATACATCCCTCCAAAGTTAATTCTGTTGAACCCCAGCATGCACATTTTAGCAAATTAAATTCTTCACGCAAACCTGAGCTCCGTAGAATAATTTCTCAATTTAAACCCTCCACTTGTGTATCTTTGATTGAATATCAACAAGCTTTTTTAAAGAAGTCTCAGATGGGCTAATTGATAGCATGCTTGACATTGTAAACTTTGATTTGATAAATCCTGTTGAAGAAAAATAATCTAGGCTTTTTAAAGTAACATTCTAGTAAAAAGCAGTTTTTGAACAATTAAATGACTATATAAATATTCTGTTCTTTGTAAGTTGCAGTCAGCTTTTAGAACAAGTCAGAAACTGCAGACAGAGGCCATATACCTGTTCTTATTTTAGCGATGAGCGCAGCATTTGACACAACAGACCACAGCATTCTTATAAATCGCCTTAGTCAATGGGTGGGTCTCTCTGACAGTGTATTACATTGGTTTCAATCTTATTTAACAGGTAGAAAATTTTTATCTGCTGTGGTGATTGTAGTTCAGAGATCTACTCTGAGCCCTCTGTTATTTTCAATCTAGACGCTCCCATTAGGCCAGATCATCTCAAAACATAAGGTGAAGTACCACAGTTATGCAGATGACACAGGTCTTTACTTATCTATAAGCATCTGACGGCCTTTACGCTCTTTGATCCAATGTCTTACTTCATTTCTGAATGGATAATCAGTAATTTCCTCAAGATAAATTAGGGAAAAAAAACTTAAATCTTAGACCTTGGTAAAAATGGAAATAATGTGAGCATTACAAATAAACTTGATCCCTTAGCATTAAAAGTCTTGGTGGAGATAGAGAGTTTAGGTGTAATCGACTTTACATTGCACATTAACCAGATTACTAGGACTGCATTTTTCCATCATATTCTTTTTCGTATTTTTCAATGAATCTGCAATAAATCTCTTTTCTTTACATTTTTTGTGGTCGTGCTTTGTACCACCACCTAATCAAAGTCCTGTGCAGCTGCCTGTAATGTCTGAATCAAAGTGGATACCACAGTTTCCCACAAGACCCATTGCGTCAAATCCAAAGCCTTAAAAATTCTTACGGAGGTAGGTGATTTTTTTTTGGCCTTGGAACCCCTGCAGATTTTGTTTTTTTATTCCAACTTATCTGATGTTTTTTTTTTCTTCCCATAAGACTGATCTTTAGAGAATTAAAACCAAGTTCTGTACATAAGGACACTATTATACATTATTATACTTCCTTAGAAGGCTGGCGTCCTTCAACATCTGCAATAAGATGCTGCAGATGTTCTATCAGACGGTTGTGGCGAGCGCCCTCTTCTACGCGGTGGTGTGCTGGGGAGGCAGCATAAAGAAGAAGGACACCTCACGCCTGGACAAACTGGTGAGGAAGGCAGGCTCTATTGTAGGCATGGAGCTGGACAGCTTGACATCCGTGGCAGAGCGACGGGCGCTCAGCAGGCTCCCATCAATTATGGAGAATCCACTGCATTCACTAAACAGTGTCATCTCCAGACAGAGGAGCAGATTCATTACTGCTATCAATGTCCTGCTCCACTGACAGACTGAGGAGATCGTTCTTCCCCCACACTATGTGACTCTTCAATTTCACCCGGGGGGGGTAAACGTTAACATTATTCAAAGTTACTGTCTGTTTTACCTGCATTTTTTATTACTCTTTAATGTAATTTTTTTTTTTTTTTATCAGAATGCTGCTGCTGGAGTATGTGAATTTCCCCTTGGGATTAATAAAGTATCTATCTATTATATAGCTATCTTAAGTTTGTATTATCTATTACTTGTATACTATTTATTCGTTATTCTTACCTAATTTTAATTTGCTTTTCTTTCTTTGTAAATATTTCTTTAAAATCTTGTAAAGCACTTTGGGTTACATCCAGTGTATGAACATGTGCTACTAAAATAAATGTTTTGTTCTACTGGCCACAGGCAGGCTTGATTACAGCAGCTTGTTTTACTTCTACCACCAGAGTCACGTTCCCTACACAGAGGCTCAACAGGCACATAATGCTCGTGTCAAAGGAAATACCCAAGTAGATCAAAGAAAAAGTGGTTACTATCTATCAGTCTGGAAAGGGCAACAACGCTATCTGCAAGGCTCATGGATTCCCCCGAATCAGTGATGACCATAATCTATAAAGCATTTACTGTGCTTTACTAAAATTGTAATGCTAAAACAATAGTAGTTATTGATGACTGACATACAGTAGTACTGCCCACATAAGCCACTTGTATTTAGACAACAACAACAACAATACAAATTTCAATGGATATTTCTGTGTAAGGAGGAAAATTTTAGTTCACTTTTGGGTAACTTTGATCATTCAATAAATGAAGTAAAAAATGTGCTGTCTCTTCACTTGGGTGCCTTTTGTCTAATATTGGATTTTAGGTGAACACCTGAAAATGTTCAGTGTCAAAATTTTGCAATTACAAAGGAAAAGGGGAAGGTGCAAGTGCTTTTTATGGAACTCTAAATGTGATGATATGTGCTATGTATCTGTATTAATAATGGATCACTTGAGGATAGTGTTCATTATATAGAACTACGATATATATTAAAGGTTGTGGCTCATATTCCTTTTTAAGCAATAAACTGCACTACAACTAAAACCCAAAACTCATAATACAACAAATATATAAACAACACAAGGCCAGACTGAAAGTCAAATTAACATGAAGTAGGGGTCCTGGAGGCCTATAAGCTTTCCATCTAACCACTTTCTATCAATGTCCATCTTTTTGGTTGGTTTACCTTTCTTATTTTTTTAGTTTCAGTTTAATTCACTTACCTGGTAAGAATTTTAAGTTCACTATTGCTTCACTATATATAATTAACAATGATGGACCATTAACAAGGCAGACAACAGCTAAACTGCAGACACTTCCACTAATGTATTTGTATGCCTTAAACAGGCATTTTCACAGAATACTTAGAAAAAATGACACAACGGTAGAGTTATGTTTTGTTCTTCTCAGTCACTCAACACATCTACAAAACATATCGATTTTCTAAGAAAAGTAAAATATACACTGATAGGAACATTCTGGTTTTGATGTGCTGTGTCAGAACAAGGTGCAGAGTATGTCTGTGTAAAAGGTGTGTTGCCTTAACTTTAAGAAACTGGTTGAAACTATTTTGGGCATTGATTACTTGTGTTAGCATAATACATTAAATCAGAATGAAATGATAAAGAGTCAGGGTTACCATAAACTTAAATAAGAAGTCAAAGATGCCACATTAGAGACCATTTGAAATAAATGACTAATACCACTGGCTTCATACTTATTCTTAGTTATCACTTGTTATATTCTTAAAAATTACCTTATCAGAATACGGCTCCTCTGTGAGGTCAATGCCTTCAGCCTCCAGCCTGTGCTCCAATAGCATTTCTAAGTCTGCTCCCCTCACATGAAGACTTTTCCTCCCAGAAGCTGCCCCCAGCTTGATTCCATGCATTTGAGGGCAAGCAGTGTCAGGAAGATCAGACAGCCATGGTGGTCTGGCAATAGGAGGATCCACGTCTCCTTCTGCAGGAATGCATGATGGTCCAAAGTCGATGGGGCTGGAAGGATTACTTTTTTTTAAGGGAAACATGGGGGCATCCAGGTTAGAGAGGTTTAAAGGGGGATGATAAAGTCCATTGACCAATCGATCTCTGCACTTCTTGACAGGGACTGGAGGGGGTTGTGAGGACTTTTTTGAATATGTCTTAGGTTCACTGCTTTCAAGGTCCTGGTCTAGAGACACTGGATCCCCAATTCTTTCTGAATGAGCCAGACTGGGCTGTGCATTAGTACAAGATTCTCTCTTGTCTTGTTGTAAATTTGTACAGTCTGTATTCAGCTCAGAAGGAAAGTCACTAGTCAGCTTTGATGATTTTGTCCCAGCTTCACCCTCTTTGATTTTAATAAGTGAATGACCACAGCTGTTCCGCTCAAAAACGGGGTTCACACACACACTGGAAGGCCTGATGACCTTAAAGCCCATATTGCACATTTTCTTTTGGTCTCTGTCACCAGTGTGATGGAGATCTCCGAGTGAGTGTGACCGTTTCCACACCTCCTGTTCTGACTGCGGCCCATCTAGATTTTCACAACTGCGACTCACAGGCACCTGGGAGCTTCGCCGGTTCTTTTTCAGAACGCTGAAAGGCTTAATGGACGGTTTCGTAAAGTGACGTTTGCTAAATTTGCGTTCCTTTTTGGCATGCTGTTGTAATAGCTCAGAGGATTTTGCCCGTGGAAGTACAAGGAATTCTGCTGACTGTCGGTCATGCCCCGCAGATTTGACCATTAAATGACCTTTCCTGCTTTTACCTGAAACAGACAATGCATTGCTCTTGATTATGTTGAAAATGCATACACACACACTCACAGTGGAACATAATAGATTTGTAAACAGCATGGCTTACCTCAGCACATCTAGAACAATGGTAATAAGCAAGGCA
This sequence comes from Erpetoichthys calabaricus, assembly GCF_900747795.2. NCBI lineage: Eukaryota > Metazoa > Chordata > Cladistia > Polypteriformes > Polypteridae > Erpetoichthys > Erpetoichthys calabaricus. Next base: position 227,753,519 of record NC_041396.2, read on the forward strand.
TATATGATGAGAAATAAAGCAACGATGCTGGTCAAACTTTATGAAGATGAAAGAAAACAATTGTGTTTGCAAATTTAAACCCATGAATAATGTCAATGGTTATCTTCTTTACTGAGTAATATAATTTAACTTCTCCAAAGAGGAACAGACTTGGAGTCAGCAAATTTTAATTCATGGTGAACTGCTGTCAGCCACAAGACAACACAGCAATCCAACATGTCTAAATGGCTGAACAGAAGTGGACTGGTTGGTAAATGATTACTGGATTGTAGTGTGACCAGTAAAGCCATACTTAAGCTTCCATGTACTGCAATACTGGTCACACAAAACATTCAGCATCTCTACAACTGTTGAAAAGATCCTTGCGCCTCTGAAAAAAGGACGGCAAGTATTATATTAAAATTGTACAAAAAACCCCTAAAACCTCTAAAATAATACAATGGTGCTAAAACTGAAAGGCCGAGAGGTATGCAAAAAATGTGTATCAGACACCTTGGTATGCACTCTGAGCATCATCAGAACCGCACATTACAGCGACACAATCCCATCTGGTTTCATTTCACTTTCTCTACCAGAAAACATTTAATCTATGGATAGTCCTTTTCTTTGGGAGTAAACCTATTTTAATTTCACCCAAAAAGCTAAGTCAAGAGGTCAGTTACGTGAAGCAATCAACAATCCCAATAGTAGGAAGAAACATTTTTTTAAACATGCAAAAATAGTCATAACATTAATTTTAATGTAGCAGGAATTTGGGAACACAAAGTATTCCAATGCAAATCTCCCAAATCAAAGTCAAACACTTACGTTATGTGTTTATTACTCATTTACTTTTGTGTAACAAGACTCTAGCAAAGGATTACTTATTTTAAACAGGCTTATTTATTTATGCTTTATAAGCCTAACTGAGACCAAAAGAAGCCTTTGTTATGGTCTTGTCATATGAAAGTAAAATAAGCAACAGATGCATTTTTGCGGTATCAAACCTAAAGTGTTACCAATCACTACATATTTGTCACAAGGGTCACAGTGTATCATTTCTGCATTCCTTCTAAAAATGTCATAGTTTGGGGGAGGGAAAATTAAGTAAATACATCAATAAGATCAATGTAAATAACACAACACAAACAAAAAGGATGAATGATAAAATGAGAAAAAGCAATCATGCAACACATAGCTTATGGGAAACAGAATTAAGAAGTATAAGAAATTGCAGCAGTTTTCCTCCCACATTACCATAAATGTGCAGGTTAGGTGAAATGACAATTCCAAACTTGCTCCTGTGTGGGTGTTTGCCTGTGAGTGGACCCTGCAGTGGAGTGGTAACAATGCCTAGGCCCGTTTCCTGCTTTGCACCCAGTGCTGCTGGGATAGGCTTCAACCCCTGACCCTGAATTAGAAAAAGCAGTTTTGAAACTGTTGTGTGTGAAATGGCAGCAGGAAAAAATGCTAGAAGACAGATTCCACATGGTTAAATTAGTTTTATTCCAGGACTAGCAGTGCTTAAAACAACCAAACATCATCTTGCCAAGTCCATACAGACAAAGCTTGGAAGACTAACAGTTTGAATTGTTTTGTGAGGGACACAGACTAACAGAAATTGGTTTTATGGTAGCCTAAAGACAACAGTTTTAAATGACTGATCAAAACGATGAATACCTACCTAGTTAATAAATTCACAACACTGAGAAAACTTCAGCAGAATATTAGGTCACTTTTTTAAATAATCAGCTCTCTATATAGATTAACATCTGTTTTCTTATATTTATTCTTTATAAAAAAAATACTTCTATTAAAAAATGTTCTCGCTCAGGCACTACAATTGTGTGCAGTTCTGTTTTCCAATTAAAAAATACAACACAATTTACAAGGACAAGTTTCAAATAACAAAATTCAATTCAATGTTTTCTTGTATACTTGAGATGCAACGTCGGATGGAAACATTCAATAAAAGCCTTGCTCACCACTCACGTGCACAAGTAAACGTCTTTAGTATTAAAATGTCATAGCTAGCAACATTTTGCAAAAAGATGAATTCAATGAACTTTTTGTCTTTCTTTTAAACATGGCAATCAAAATGTAATGATCAGAAACATTTTAAAGCTCTTCGTTAAAATTAATATTAAAATTTTCTAGTTACAAAAGACAAAAGGTAATAATACAAAGTCTGGTAATACTTTTAAATTCCACCTTTAATGGTCCATTATGCGCTTGAAAATATTTTAGAAAAAAAAAAAGTTTATTTTTACAAGCAGACTAGGCAGAACATGGCTGCAAGCAGCTTCTTCTGTGCGACATTGGTCTGGAGCTGCTCAAGAGCGCAATGCTTGAAGGTTTGGTCCTTTACTTTCACCTTGTAAGAAATAAACTGAAATATTATGGAGCAATGCCTCATGGATGAAGTTAGTGAAACGGCCTTTGTTGCACAGTAATAAAGAATGAAGAGAGGCATATCCAGCAGAACAATTTGGCAGAAAGAAAGTGGGTGAAATATAAAGATGACGGTATAAGAATGAAGAACAAGCATGTAAGCAGAAGCAGCAGCAGATTCCTCTCTACAGTGAAGCATGGCAGAAGAGAAAAGGCAGGCAAGGCCCTTTGGCACAGAAAAATGGTTCAGACCTGTGGCTTTATAAGTCATATGGCTTTGGGACAGTCATTACCATTCTCCAGATTTTCACTGCTCTCGTAACAGCCCGAGTCCCGAGGTGAGTCCCCCATCGTGCCTTGACCATCCAAAAGAAGCTTCTCCTGAGAACCTGTGTGGCCGCTCCTTTCCAAATCACTATTACCTAGAGGAGAAAATAAGCAAACCAAATGACTTAAAAATATGCTGATTACATCTGTCCTGATGTATTTATTGTACCTAAAAGAATGTTAAGAGATTTAATTACTCTGTTTTCTCAACATATATATTTTTTTATTATTAAAAGTGTCATGGGGCAATGGATCAATTTACTGCAACGGCCTGTGTAATGTTGCACAGCCAAGCCCAGCTAGGCTAAATAAGTCTACAGAATATGTTTTACATTATATTATTAGATTATTTTTCAAAATATTTCCAGAGTCAAAATTTAAAAGGTCCCCAAGGATTATTATTAATTACACTTTTTTGTACCATTCTTTATGTATTTAGTTTTATGGCAAGTGTTATCATCTGTATAAAGTTTATATTTAAGCATTTTCTATCTGTGCCTCATGATTATTACCTGATATCCACTAAACTTAACTCCCTTTTTGCTTTAAGTCATTTATTTTAAAAAGATGCAACCTCCTTTGAGTAATTATACCTAGCATACAAACTTAATATGTATGAGACTTTTATCTACATTGAACATCATTGCCATGTCGGTCTAAGTATGAATTTTGAACAGGTTCATCTGTAGGGATTTTGTTGTCTTTCTAGTATCTGGTGTTCCAGCATACTTACTTTCATCTGTAGATATAACCAATTTGATAATTAAATTTGAATTAATATTTTTAAATAAATTAATAAGAGATCTCAGCACTGATCCTTGAGGGCTCTGGTTTTTAAGCTAATTCTTTGTGCTATGTCTTGTTGCATCTTCTAGTTTAATTACCTGTTGTTTCCCAATTCAATTCAAGGATATTACTGAAATGCAGACCTTAATGTCTAATATGCTGATTGTCCACTAACACAAGTTTTTTTTTTTCCTCTTAGCTTTTTGGTGTAATAGTAAAAATGATTAAATTATAAAAGCAACTAGACAATACTGTAATTTTTTTTTTTTTGTTCTTTATTTCGCCTTATACAATTTCTTGTATTAGGAATTTGGTAGTTTTTCGCATACCCCTTGGGGTCAGAGCGCAGGGTCAGCCATTGTACAGCGACCCTGGAGCAATTACAGGTTAAGGGTCTTGCTCAAGGGCCCAGCAGAGCAGTGGCCTTTTTGGCAGTGACGGGGATTCGAACCGGCAACCTTCGGGATACCAGCGCAGATCCTTAGCCTCAGAGCCACCACTCCGCCTAATTATAAGAGATGGTACAATTACATTATTTATATAAAAATGATATTTAATAATATGTAGTCATTAGGATGAAGTGAAAATCAAAAAGTAAAATTTAAGAGTATGTACATTAAATATGGTCACTAATGTCTGTGAACTCTCTTAGGTAAATATTTACAGGTGATAGCAATGTATTATTTTAGACTTTTAATCTTGGTAACATTTACTTTCCAGAATCATAACAAAAATCTTTTAATTTAGTACTGTCCCTGCGTTTACTTACTCCCTGTTGGATGGTAATTTCAACATTTTATTTAACTGTTTTTATACATATTCCTTAGTATTACTAAAATTTGTTAGAAAAATTAAAGGCATGTTTGGCTAGAGATTGCGCTAGTGAATAAGTATAATTAATATTATTTAGCGTTTATGTATTTCATAATAAGGGAGTTTGCAAGACACAGTTTTTTCTTTTGAACACTTTACACTAATAAAGTGGCATGTTGATTATCTGCTGAAGTTGCACAAGTGGCCCAAGCCGTACTTTCCATAAATAACTATTTGCTGTTACAGAAGTCACTACATCAAATGTCTACGAACACAGAGCTGTGATGTTATGAGGTACACTAAGGCCCTGATCCAAGTCACTTCTCTTCTGCCTTTATGCCTTTTTTATATATTGTTTCTTGTCTCTTTCAAAACTGGTTTATTTCTTTTGCACAATCCAAGCCTGGTGGCATATGCTGGAATTACATTGGCACAACCAAATAAGTGAATCACCACAATTAATTTCCAGTGCACTTAAACGCAGGGAAGCAGAGTCAGTGAAGTGTGCTGAAGAGCCATTGAATTGCTTTGAGTAACCATTACAAGGTCATAAACATTTTTTGTTAATGATCTCTGTAAAATACACATGTACATAAACCCGTTAAAAAGGTGGTTCATGGCATTAAACACATTTATAGAATTATGTACATACTATATATAGTATGTTCCACAAAGTTTTGCTCCTATGGCATTACATTAACACCTCTTGCTGTTATAACAGTGAATATGAATGACATCTTTCTCTCAAGCATCATTTGTGCAATTCATTTGGAAGTAACATTTTAAAATGTAAAATAAAAGCCAAACTACCATCAGTAAGAAACTCCACAGTGACTGGAGACTAATTCCTGAAGAACTAGGACACTTGATGAACAGCACAAAAGTGAATTTGTTTAGCTGAAATCTTTGAAAGTGGGTTTAGATAAATTAAACTGAATTTTTTCACCCACATTCACAAAAGTTTTCATCAAACAGTAATATCCTTTGTAAGAGAAATGCTACAGAAATGTATCGTGTTATGCCAGAGATAAGATATCCATAATTAATTTTGAATTCTGATAACTGGCAGTGCATCACTGCTTACTGAACACAGATCTGCTACTACAGTTAAATGGCTTGTTTACTGGTTAAAGTTTGTACATCTCTCTTCAAAGCTGATTTCAAAAAAAACAACAGCATAACAAGTCAAAAACAAACGAACAGACGGCCTATTTGCTGCTGCTGTCATACTTTAATAAATGAACATGATACCATACAGGGATAACTGGTGCTCTCTTTTATTGTGCTGGATTCAGTTTAAAAACAGAAATTTATCATTTATGCCGCACCTTCAATTTATGCCTGCCCCTGTGACAGAACAGTCACCACAACCATTATTATTATTGCAAAGCCATTAACAATGATTTATTTATTCTACACCTTGAAAACCTGCAAGTTGTACTGAGTTTATATGAAGGTCTAGACTGTTCTAAAACGTCATGGCCATCATTCAAAGTTGTGTGCAACTTTCTAGAATATTACTTAAATTATTCTACATTCTTTCTACACTTATCTCCAAAAACACAATTTAAACAGTCCTCGACTAAACTATGTCTTTCTGATATATTACCGTGTATCTTGGTATAGGTATCATCTTTATTTAAAACACAGTCCTGTACTTTGTGCACAAAAATTTCACGTCTGCTTTAAGTTGTATGCAATTAATTTTTCTCCTTAATTTTATTCTGAGCAACTAACTTCAGAATCTTTGATATTTATTTGAAATTGCATGAAAGACACTGTTGTTCATCTTTGGCTAGGCAAATTTGCTTACTATCATATTCCTGTAGAAGCTCCACAGCAGTAAGCAGCACCGCTCTGTGGTCTGGGTCACGAATGTTTAGCTCATCTAGGTCTTCTTCTTCCAATAGTTTGAAAGTATCCAGGTCTTCATAGCCATTGAAAAGAAACGTTGGCATGTGCTCCTATGACAGAAGTTAACATGAACAGTAAAATAATAAATCAAACTGACCCCATTAAACATTTTCCAAGAATTTTATAATTCTAATAAGGAAGTTAACTTTGATAAGTGTATACCTTCATCCTGAGTGTAAGTAAATAAATCCACTAAATTGTCTTATTAATAGAAATACCTGATAAAAATTAAGACTTCTAAAACAGAACGTTTGCCATGGTCAATGTGTTAGTACTAGAAAATCTATGAACTATCTGTGGGCACTTTAAAAATTGGTTTGCCTCTACACATACTGTATTTTACTGACCAACTTGATAACTACAGGCTTAATTAATAAAGTGGGGTGCTTTCTGGAGTTAAACTCGACTACTTGACTATAAGGTCTTAGTTTCAGCATTTAATGATGATCAAGACACTTAAATAGAAACTATTTGTACAATATGATTATTAAAACTATGTTCCAGGCTAATTTAGTATACCTGGGATACAATTCTGTATGTAGCAAGAATTCCTGCACAAAGCCAATTTTCATGAGTCAAGATATGTCTAGCTTTTAGTTAATTAAATCTGCTGTTTGTTGTTAAATTAGATAAATTGATTAAAATTAAGTAGATAGCAAGGCTAAATGTTCACAAGGTAGTAAAAATCTGTAACATAAGCAGAAATGTTTGAATAGTAATTAAAGTTTTTGCCAATGTATCTAAAATGAAATGCGGAGTATAAACCTTGGACCACAAGTTTGTAAGCAAAGTAAACCTGTATGGAAAAAATGCAGTTCTCACTTTTAGCTCTGTTTATGATCGATACCAGTTGTTAAAAGAACATGAAAAAAAAAAGACCATGTCATCTTACTACTCTTTGTGCTTCAGAAAGAAGCAGAATTGCAAATGGCAAAGCCCTTCAGAGTCGTGTCTGAGGTCATTGTGGGTGGATATTGTATATTTTAAGACACAAACAATTCCCACCCCTCCTGTAATGTCGACAGTTGGATTCAGTCTCACCACAGTAGCCTAAATTTCAAAGCACGTACATCCCGTTGTTTCTTAAACAAACAACAAAATGACTAATAAATAGCCAGTGTATTAACATTTATCCTTACTTATTAATTTATTTATCCTTATTATTCTTATTAGACTAAGAACACAAAAATTTGAATAACCAGATAACAAAAAAAGAATAATTATCACACCACTAAATTAAAATTAATAAAGCTTTAATTTCCTTACGTTAAACAATTAAAGAATATCATATAAAACTCTTACAATCCTAACTTTAAGAGTATGTATATCCTTTATTAAATAAAGAAGTATAAAAAGGAAGATCACCATTTATTAACTTTGTTTTAGATCCACAAATTGAAAAACCAAGCAGTGAATATGGTATTTAATTATAATCTCTTTTAAAAGGCACTATTTAAAATTTGCTTCATTTCCTGTTGCTTGAAGAAAACTGTTTTATGTATTGTATTGCAACATTCCGCAATGATCTGGTAAGCATGAAAAACGCGTTCGGTCTACGGATGTAGTCACTGTGAAATGTATGCTTCTCTATTGCCTACTACAAATGGATGAAGAGTGACTTAATAGTCATTGGAAAACGTATGACAAAATGGTAAAGTGATGTCGCTTAAAAGCGACAAACAAAATGTACACATGACATAACAGTCAGGAGCACTCAGGGACTTAGTTATCGGATTGGAACTTTGGAGTATTATAAACTTTAAGAATTATTACTTTTTTTTTTTAATTAACTGTGAATGCAATTACATGAATTAGAAGATTACATTAAATACATACTTTTTAACAGTACATTAAAATATCAGATAATTAAAAATGCAGCCTAAATAACCTTGTTGTGACTCAATAACTTTCAGATTCCAAATAAATGTAAAGTGATGTAAAAATGTCACTGACTGAAGGCCTGTTAGTTGTTGGTTGTGAAGGGTCTGTGACTAACTGTAGCTCCGATTTAAACAAAGCATGTTTGAAAGGAGTACCACATGTAGAAATACAACCTCTGTTGGAATCCCAGAGTAAAACTGTAGAAAGTTGGAGAGAAAGTCAGGAGCATTGCTGACAAATTACAGTGTTGGAGAAATACTAAATCATTATAATGTGCGGCTAATCAGCAGTGAGGTTGCTTTTAGTGTAACATAAATATTGAGTATTTGTTCACTGTAGGTAAGGTTTGTAGCAGAAAATGCTTACAGAGTAATGCTTACATAATTCTTTTCCTCTTAAATTAATTTCTGAATGTCTCTTTTTTTTTTTATACTTTTACAGTTAACTAACTTCAAGCAGTAGGAGAAAAGCGGTACTGGCAATTTATTTTGCTGTCAGAAAAGAGGTTGAAAACAAGTTAAACACAACATTTCTGTTTGCTAAGACAGATAGGTTTGCAAAGTTGTCAATGCTTTTTCTAAGGAAGGCTTTAAATTTCTGTATTTGAGATATCACAACAAAGATTGAAAATTCCTAATAAATATCCTTCAAGATTAAGTATGCCAAATTTCAACAAAATTGGTTCACTGAGAGCAGAGTTGTTTCGTACGGACAGACAAACTGACATGGCGACTGCAGTATGTGCTTTTCGTATTGCATAAGAAACATACCTAGAAAAGTATATGGGAAACTAAGAAAAATGAGCATTTACTAAAATGACAGATTTTTACTGCAAATTGAGAGTAAAAGAAGGAATGAGACAATGGGTGAAGGCTTGATACTATGCCTTGTAACCAATTTGAGATTATATAGTAACACTAGAATAAGCGCATTACACAATTGATGAAGAAAACTAAAGACACAGGATGTCTAGGTTATAACAGAGAAATTAACTATGGAAATACAGACATATGGTAGGTGAAACACTTGCTGATGCAGAAAAAAATGCAAAATAAAAAAGGTTTACTTTTAATTATATTAAAAAAAATGGCTTTATAGTTCTATACAAACAGCCTCCCGAATATGGAAAACTTGACTTTTTCACTTAATAATTCTAAACATGTATTTTACTATAATTTTCCTTTATGATGAACTACAAATTTTTCCTTTACTTAAGCTTTACCTTAAGGTTAATGCGTTCTAACAGTTCTTCCACAGAATTTGGTTTTGGAGGACGACCCTTTCTTTTCCGTCTCGTTGGCCGTTTAGGTTTTTCTTCGTCTTCATTCAGCACGTCAACATAGATGAACTTGAAAGTCCCCACCTTATTGTTTAAAAGGCCCATCCAAGTCCCCATAGGAGGTTTACTGATGATGTCTATAATATCACCTTTCTGGAAACCAAAAATTAAAATTTCCCTTAATGACTTTTCATCCTTAAAAGGAAGATGATGTTAAAATTCAAATGCATTGCCAAAACAAGATTTTAAGCAAAAAGAGATAACAGTCACCTTCAGTTTGAGTGAATCAGAGTCATATGGGCTTGGAGTGAAGTCTGTGTGGACCCGGGCTCGCCCACAGAATGGCCCCCTATAAGGAGGTTCCTCATCATCACAGTCCTCAGACTTGACACTTTCTCGGTTGCTGGCTGAAGAGTCTGTTGTGCTCACAGTTTGTCCACCTGTAACATAAAGGTCAGTGAGATGATCGGAAATACTGCATCCTTCAAAGTGATGAGCTTTGATTGTTAAATATATTTACTATTTAAAAAAAAATCTTTATTTAAAGACTGAAGTTAAAAGCAGGCAGAAGGTTTATCCAACTGCCCAACCCCAACATATTATGTTTAAATCCTACTGCGAGCACAATGTGTGGTGGTCACTGGCTCTCCTAACTAGACAGATGTTTTAAAAACAGCTTAAATTCATACCAGATAAACAGCTCAGCATAGTATCATCTACTTGGAATCTAAAACACAGACTAATGATATAGAAATTTCAAAGATGGATACTTGCATGTGGGAACTAAAGTCAGCAAAAAGTATCCATACACGTTCCAAACTTAAAACGATCTGAACATGGCTTCATACAGGCAGATAGGCTGCAGATAACCTCAGTGGCCTATTCTCACCATAATTCTTATAATGTTCTACAGTTTTAAAGACACAATTGCTGAGATGTTACCTATATCAATGTATATGTGAAAAGTGTGCCACCTGAAGGTCATCCTGATGTACTGCAACACAAAAGCAGGGTTAAAACTTTGCTGCTGTCATTGTATTGCTGAAACATAGTTCAAGGCCTTACTTATTTGAAACAAAAAGCTTTTCCATTGCTTTGAAATATTCAGAATTAATTATCACAAACTAAGTTATAGTCAAAAAATATTATTGTGCACAAAGAATGGTAAAATAAAAATGGGATAAATTGTCCTTAAACTGGGACTACTACCTGCAAACTACTTTGTGGACTCTTCCTTAACACTGCTGTTGCTTTGTATGCAAGATTCTTTGCTTGTGTAGCTTGAAACATGAAACTGCGCTTTGCTCAGGACATACAAGCAAATAAAAGAACATCTTACACATATGGATAAATAGGATGTATGGTATCTTTACAGACAGACCTTAAATAGTGAAACTCATTTATGGTTTAAAAAAAAAATGATCTCACTAGCTTGTAGATAAGAGGTGAGGAACACTTATTGAACACATTTTTGTACATGCTTTACAAATATAAACTATCTGGTCCTTTCATAGTATACATACTGGAGATTTGGAAAAAGGGTATACATACTCATTGAACTTTGACCACTTAAGGAGCTACGCAGGCTCTCCACGGACCCTCCTGCTTTCAGTTTGGGCTTCTCCAAGGAATCAGTGTCAGGCTGGGGAGATTGTGGGGAGCTGGGCATCCCATCTGGGCTGGACTCCTTCATATGGAAAAAAACAGCATATCATTTCAGTTATGTGGCCCAATTGACTTTGGAAGGTCAAATTTACTAGCAGCAGTTTATAGCTATTTAAAGAAACTAACTGGTAACTAATATAAAAAATAATGAATTATCATTATATAGAGAGGAGAGGAGGAAACTATCATTAATACAAGGCACTGTGATTAAATGCCAATATATATTGCTTTGGTTATAAGGCTTATAGAACAACACCCTCAACATTTTTCATAGTTATCAAGTTTCCTATTTATTTTGTATGATTGTTTGTATGTTTTTTTGTTTTTTTAATTAAATTCTGGTAACATTGCCTGTATAGATTCTTCATGAAATTATTAAGCCAATTAGCGCTGAACTGTGTGTCAGACATCACAACCTAGGAAATGCACTAAAAAAAATCATCCAAAATCCCTATTTTTAGCATACTGTGCAGAACCCAATTAAAGTTATCTGCAACTTTATAGCTAATTTGTTTAAGGAACTGATAAACTGTTAATAGTCACAAGAAACACAATTTTATTAATACCATTGTTTTCCTATTCTTCTATGTAATTAATAAAAACAGGTCACATAACCAAAGAAAATAAAAAAAATCAAATCAAAACAGTAATTTATTTATTATTTATACTTACTTTTTCAAACTTTACATGCTCCTGATATTTATAATGAATTAAAATATACTGTATATTACATTATGCTGGAAATAACTGTACTGTACCTATTTTAGTAATCAGTCATATTTAGTCATTTTACATCAAACTAAGATTCGTGTTTTTAACTTGTAGTTTGAGGGTTGAAGATTTTCTCCACACACACACACAAATGAAAGATACTGCTGTACAACTGTGTTTGAACTAGTATTACTTCACTGAAAAGACAAATTCCACTTGCTTTGTACATACATCTCAATGGCACTGTAATCCTAACTGATTCTTCTTAACATGTTTCTTTAATTGCATTACTAGAGGATTATTTTTCAGTTTGCATTTGACAAGCTCTTAGGTGTTTGAAAATGATAAGACAAAACACTGTTTTTAACTACAAAGTGAAGCTATTTATGCATTTTACCAAAATCTCTTAAAGTATCTAAATACATTTTATGTAATAGTTTGTAGGCAAAGATGGTCAATTGAACATGAATTTACTAATTTGACTGTGCTATTGTTTGGCCAGTAGATGGCACTACAATACTACAGCAATTAATCAGTGCTCATGTATTGAGTATGGTACCAGGAATATCCTTTTTATTATTTCACAATGATAACGGTATTTTGGAAGAAATATTGATACAATGTGTAAAAAATGTTTATTAAAATAAAAACTTGCAAATTTTGACTACAAAATACATTCAATCTTAGTGACCAATGTATTTTTATGCAGTAATTATTTCAAGTAAAACTTTGCATGTGTGAGTTTTCAGATAGTTACCGTAACAGCTGACTTTCCATCTTATGGCATCTTTAGAATTTTATGAGAATTACAAATAATTATTTTATTACAGGATTACATACAAAATTTCCCCAGGTTGTAAATTTGGCAACTGGCTCTTAAATTCCAATTTTAAAATATAAATTTTGAGGTCTGACTTTTTGCATTTATGCCTTTGCTAGGGCCACAAGCTAACTTTGTGAAGGTATGCAAAGCTCCAAAACAAATAAACACTATGGCATATTTATTTTTTAATTTTACATCTATAGTTATTGCCTTCAAACTACTAATATGCATACAAGAAACTTTATAGGTTCATTATTATTCACAAGTAGGAAAAAATCCTCATATTTACTTATAAAAATAACTGCTAAATAATTTGTTTTATTTCCTGAACTCAGTAGTAGGGTGTTATACAGTGTTAACCATTATGGATGCAATGAGAAGTTAAGCAAAATGACATCTTTTATTGGCTAACTGAACAGATTACAATATGTACCTGTATAAGTTTTCAAGGCAGCTAAGGCCCCTCCTTCTGGCAAACTCTTGCCTGAACTGCTGATTCTCTGGATGGAGAAGAGCCAGTTGAGATAGTTTGGGCATGTAGTTATAATGGCCCCTGGAAACCCCCCTTGGTAGGTGTATGATGTAGAGGCCACTGGGACAACATTGAGTTGCAGACCCAGGACACACTGGAAAAATTACATCTTAACTGTCCTTGTCTTTACTTCCCCAAGTATTGCTGGAGGAAGCTGTTAGTTAGAAGTGCACCTGTTCAAGCACAGCACCAGGAGTAGCACAGAGAAAATGATGATGAAATATTTATAGATATATAAAAATGAATAAACTGAACAAATGAAAGAGCTCTGAAAAAATACTATGTATATTCTACAGTATCTAGCTGTTTTCTAAGCATGGAGAATACAGATAATCTAATTCATGGATTTGTTTCAGCTGGAATTGATCACTGCAGTGCTTAATTCAAAGGTTGCTAAAGTCGATCCATTTGAAGTTTTCAGTTAATTGACAATGCTGCTACAAGAATTACTACAAACTCTAGAAAGTATAACTCCTGCTCTTCAATCTTTACAATGACTACCAGTTAAGTTTAGGGCTGATGAATCCTCCTTCTTACAAAAAATGACTTAAATGGCTCATGCCGCACACATTTGAATTTCTTCTTCTCTTCTCTGTATCCTTCTGTGGCACCTGGTACCACTGCTGTAATGCCAAGCTACTACCTGTACCCAACAGAAGTGACAGATATAGTAGCAGCCATTGAATTCAAGGGTAAAATGACTACATCTTATTATTAGTCTGCCCAGCTGGTACTTATAATAATACAGAATGCCCAGGTGGGTGGCCAGTTGGCCAAGGTCACCAGAACTGTGACTTTGTAAACCCCAGAGTTTTATTTTCTTCAACAATGCTGCCGACTACAGTTTTCATTCTCCTTTCCTCTCCTCCACTGGGCATATTTCAATTTTAAAGTTAGCAAACTTTTGTTATTATGGTTTATGTTACTTTAATTACAAATTTTTTTGTTCTACTGTGTTTGTGTGTCCACATATGTAAATAGTACAGCATTATATCACTGCATTATAGTTGGAAACTGGTGTAAGCCCCCTGAGACTCTGATCAGTGTCTACCACCTTGCAAAAGTAAACTGAAATTAATCCAGATCAGCAAGACTATGAAGAATGCCATCTTTTTAAAGGTCACTATATTTGATTAGTAATTGAACAAGTGGCTCTCCAGCAAAACGAGTAACGAGCCTTAAGCAAATTGACTTTAAAGTACAAGGTTGTCAGCAATTTTCTTTTTCTGACTCACTGTGTGACCCTTAACAAGTTATATAGCCTGCCTCACCTGCAATTCAACTGTAAAATATTTATTCAAAGAATGGCATTGTTACATTAGATAAGAATAGGCATATAACAAAACATAGTCAGAGTATCTAACACATTGGAAATATTTTGCTGTTTTTTTGTTTATTTTTATCATGGCTCCACAATCCATACTAAGCCCTACTTTCTCTGCTGCTCTTTTTCTGATTTTCTATGGTGGCGACCACCTGATCAAGGCATCATGATGTCCTTACATTGATGGACTGAAGGCCAGATGTCCACATGACCATCATCACCTAATTCTTCCACGTGAAGCCTGTAGATCATGAGGACTGATTTAGATCATTTATGTTAGGTAGAATGCCCAGTGGGGGCTAGGTGGTCTCGTGGCCTCAGAACCCCTGCAGATTTAGTTTTTTTTTTCTCCAGCTCTATGGAGTTTTTTTTTTGTTTAGTTTTTTCCTGTCCTCCTGGCCATCGGACCTTACTTTATTCTTTGTTACTTAGTATTACCTAATCTTATTTTTATATTTTTCTTTCTTCATCTTGTAAAACACTTTGAGCTACATCATTTGTATCAAAATGTGCTATATAAATAAATGTTGTTGTTGTTATCCTGCAAAATAATAGAGTGCAATATTGTATCCTTATATTTTTTCTAATAAATAATGGATGCAATAAATGGTTTATTTGAAGATTATAACTGCAGCTGTTGTAAAGCACAAAGTTGCTTGTAATGTTTAAAATTTACAATATCTCTGCAGGAACTATGTGAGAAAACACTTTCAAAATTAATTCAGTAAAAATGTGCTTGACACTAAGAGTAAATCATCTAAGCATTCACTGAGTGTTAATGCTGTCATGATGGATGATTATATCAATATACATAATTACACATTTACATTTTTCTACACATTACCTCATCTTGATTCTGTGATCTTATAAAGCAATGGAATTCTCAAAGAACTATTACATACTGGAGACAAACTA
Source organism: Erpetoichthys calabaricus (assembly GCF_900747795.2). Taxonomy (NCBI): domain Eukaryota; kingdom Metazoa; phylum Chordata; class Cladistia; order Polypteriformes; family Polypteridae; genus Erpetoichthys; species Erpetoichthys calabaricus. The sequence goes on from NC_041396.2 coordinate 227,768,859, forward strand.
TTTCCAAAATGTATTTCATGTTACAAATGGAAAAACTTTGCAGAATGCCCATTATCATAATTAATCTTTTTTGTACAGTTAAATTCAAGGGAGTTCGGAATATACAGAGCTAATTTGATTTAATAATCACTTAATTAATAATAATTACCCTCATGGTTAGCAAATTTTCTATCCTGGGTATTGGAATTACCTGTTCAGCTTATAAAAGACAACTTTAAGTTGGATAAAGATGTAAGACAGAAAAATAGAACAACCTGTTCTGATACAGAACTGCTGTACTTCTTGGACATTCTTTTCTTCATTGTCTCTTTCACAGATTTCACCTTCTTGCCAAGTGATATTCGAGAAGTAGTGGGAGACTTCACTACTTCTCTGTAAAAGGCCTCTCTCTCTCTGTCTTTGCTCTGCTTTACAAAAAAACAACAACAACAAGATAACAGAGAATGAATGAAGCGTTCAAATTAATTCAGATAGAAGACAGAAAATGGCTTAACAGGATCAAATTAAATTTCTGTAATTAATTAATGTAAATTTCTAACACTGCTATCTGAAAAAACTCAAATACTTATTTTATCCACCTCTACGTATGTCTGTGTGTCCTTCCAGTAGGTAGGTCTTTGTCATTCCAGGAGACGGTGCTTCAAAAACATTTGTAGTAATGCTTTTTATTACTGCAAATGTTTGTGATGCGCCATCTGTTGTAATGACAAATGTAACACATTACTACCTGCATTAAAAAATACATTCCAGTAGATGCTGCACAGCAAACATTAACACTGAGGTCTGCGTTGATTGCTTAGATTTCAATCTGTCTTGGACAAATTGAACGGCTAGTGTATATATAAAAAATATGTATATATCTCTTATAAAAGTAAATTCTGAGACAAGACTTTCTCGGAGAGAATTTCAACTCCTGCAAGAGATAATTTCAGGTCCCATGAGACGAGACTTTCTGCCAAGAGATTTTGACAAGTCCCGCCCTCCTCTCAAACAATTACAACCACGCCCACAGTCCACTCACTTCTCATTCGTGTGAATGCTGTTGTCAGACACAGTTCCTGCACTCTCAGCTCCAAGCGGGGTCGGAAATAAAAGACAAAGAGTAGAAGACAAAGTAGAACGTCGTAAGGAGGTTCAAAAATGTTGGCGCTATACACATGCAGAGCAGGTTAGAGATTATCAAAGTACTAAAATTCGAAAGTCTCAAAAAACTGATAATAAAGATCGCATTTTTGCTAACAAACGGAAATTATTACTCGGTGAAATAACGGATCAGAGAAAAGAAACTGAATATATGGACATAGGTGATATGATAGAAGTATGTAGATATTGTTCGGCTTTAAACTTTAAGTTGGAGACTTGTAGGTCGTCTAATTCGTGTTGCCATCAGGGAAGAGTAGTGTTTCTTCCCAATGAAGAGGCATATCCGTGAGAAGTAAAAGATTTGTTGTTTGGTGAAAGTGAAATCCACATACGTGAGCGGCAGACAGAGACGCGAAGTGGCTATCGCATAGTGCCCGCCTGGGGGTTGGTGAGTGAAGCGAGCAGGGGGAAGAGCCCCCTAGTGGCTCATATTACATACATATATATATATATATATATATATATATATATATATATATATATATATATATGCAAAATGTCACTCAATTAATCGTGATTGATTGCCTGTTTAACCAAAGTATGTCAGCGATGTCCCATGTGAATATGACTTCTTCGAAGACTTTTCCCTTTCATATAAATCCTTATTACATGACACAATTATCTCATGGAAAGGTAATGTATAAGAACTGTCACTTTATCTTCAGCAATATTAAGAGATTTGCAGTATGATGCAATGTACAATATTTTGTAATAAATAATGCTAATTCAAGCTTTACATTTCATTTCATTCATTGGCACAAGTCAAGTTCTACATTCATGGACTACAGTCTGCCACCGATTTTGCTTTCCACCATAGAGTTTTTAACAGTGGCACCAGGAACATTTATGTAATAGGCCAAGTTTGTTGTATTTATGTGATATTTAAAATTTGCCTGCACTAGAGGTTTACATGTATCAACAATACTGCACTTTAAAACATCTTGTAGAGGTTTTAACTCCAAAGAAACCATCATAAAATTTGTCTTTCTCAGCCATCTTTAATGGAATAGCATAGATTAAGTCAAGGCCCCCCAAAATGTTGTACCATTTGATAAGGGCCCCCAGTAATATAAAGCCAATACTGTGAAGTGGAACATTAACCTTGGATTTCAGTTGCTGCTAACAGCAGTAATTCTGCATGATTTTGTATTATAGTAGACCTGTTACTCAAAGCAAATGCTTAACTACAGCAGACTGTTGGCACATATGTCAGTAAATGTTACGTGGTATCTCTAGTCCAGCGGTTTCCAGCTTTTTTCCTGGTTTACCGCCTATAAGAATTGAAATATTTTGAAGTATCCCCATTTTCTATCAGTCTTAAATGGTTAAGTACTAAACTATCATTAAGCACAGCTAAAAGTGAGATTTCCTAACTCCCACCCCCTCCCTCTAATATTCCATGTGGGATTTCACCAAGTGATTACAGAGTTTTAAAGTCTTTTGTTTTGTTGTGTATGTCTTTTAGTTTTGCTTATGCAAATAAAATCCTTTTAATGAATTATTTTCAATGTTAGAGCAATAGCATGGTTCAATAAGGAAAAGAAATTAGAAAGTCTAATATTTCCATATTTTTATTAAAAAAATTATATATAATAAAAACAAGGAGAAAAATACCTCAAGTCTGCTCCTAATTTCAGCCTATTCATGTGATTACTTTTAAAAGAAAGATGGTGATTACCAAACAGTGGTAAATGAGTGATTTTCCTTTTATACTGACCTGGAGCTGTATGCAACTAGAGCTAATTTTCTGCTTCTTTCAATATGTGCTCATATGTAACGGTATAATTGTTTTTTAATATTAAAAAATATGGAAGTTTTGGTCTGATTTTTATTCCTTATCAAACCATCCCACCATTTTTTACTTTAAAAAATAATTCACTAAAAAAGCATCTGATGTGCATACCAAAAAGACAGACAAAACATTCTATATAATCACTTGTTAAAATTCCTAAATACAATTTTAGGCGGATGGGTGGAAGTTAAGAAATCTCACTGTTAGATTAGTAACAGTGTAGTACTTAAGAATTTAATACTGTAGGAAAATAGGGATATTTCAAAATATTTCAATTCCTGGAGGTATTATACCAAGTAAAAAGGTTGAATACTCCTAGCCTGGAGATACTGACACATACAGTATATGAGTGAATATCATAGAATAACTATAGTTAAGTATTTGTTTTGATTAACAGGTTTGCCATTAAACAAAATCTTTAGACAGCATAATCTATGGCAGACTACAGTCCATGAATGTATAACTCAACTTAGGTCTATTAATATAACAAAAGCTAAAGTATTAATTACCACCATTTCAGACTGTAAACCTCTAAAACTAACTGAAAATAACAGGGATGAGAGACACCATTCAATGAGGTCTGACAATTCTTACATATAACCCTCACAAGGAACAATTGTGTCATGTATCAGGGGTTTACAAGTTGGCCCTTGCAAACCTGCGGGTTTACAATTTGCAGATCTGCCTATTTGTGGGTTTGTCTTCAATAATCAGATGGAAATTATTTTACCTGGTTTGCAATCTATTGCTGAAAAACACAGACAATGCTGTAGCTGTGCTACTTAAATGGACTACAAATCCAGGTGACCCCGGAAGTACTGTATCATAGGGCCATAAAGTGTGTCAAAAGAAGATGGCAGGATAGCAGTTGGTGGGGTCTTTTTGTTTCAATGCTTCACTGCATTTGTTTCTGGATTTATGTTCCTGTCCTGTGCCCACTTGCTTGTGTGATTATCTGGATTGGAAAACATCTTCATCTGGGAGGCATTCCCAACTTACATCTGCATCACAGAAGGACAAAACTATACAAAACTTTCAGGAGTCTGCTCACAGGGTATTCCATAACTCAACCTCCATTATCTACATCTGTGAATGGACTGTGTTGTGAATGTTTCACAAGGGATAATTGAAGATGTGAGTTCCAAAATTTGAAATTACACCTTTTGGTAAAATTTAATGAACACGTGATTGTGACTTTTCATGCAGTTGGTCATGTGCCGAAAATATGTTTGAGCTTAAAAACCTGCTATTTGCAGCAGTGTAGCGCTATAGTTTTAGGGATTTAGTTTCAAAATCTGCTTACGGACCCAGATTTTCCTATTTATCTCCCAAATTTATCTTTTGTACTTAGCTGATTTTCGAACTGAGCTCTTCAATTGTAAATACACAAGTCTTTGTAGATTGAGCAGTTAAAATGTTACACGGAATTCACATTGTCATACATGTGTGCATGTGGGACAGCTTAAGTGCTCAGATAATTGTAATTTCCTGCTGAAACACCAGAGAATGATGCTGAACGATGCCTTTTCTCTTCCTTTCTCTGCAGACCGAAAGATTAACAGCTATCTCTGACGTCCTTCCATTGTCCGCCTGCCTGGACCCGCATCTTTCTCCCAGGAGCCCATAAGGCCTTTCAGCTCTCCCATTTTGAACAGTCTACTTTGAGACTTGCGCTGATATAGAGTTTTCTTTTGCTTTTTTAACATGTTTGAGCCCGTGTTTCATTTTCATTACACAGAGTTAGCCTTTAGGTGCCCCAAATATTTATGATCTCTTTGTCTTTTTTATTATAACATTCACAAGGAATTATTGGACAATGTTGAACTTGCATGGTTAAATATGCAATTAGCTGAGTGACATTTTGCTATTAATCTTAAGTAAAAATGTTAATTGATTGGCAGCCCATATATAATTTTATTTTCTTGGTACTCTTTATTAATCCCCAAGGGGAAACTGTCTTTTTGCGTGACCTTTTGGAGGTCATAGCACAGGGTGAGCCATTAATAATAATAATTCATTACATTTATATAGCGCTTTTCTCAATACTCAAAGCGCTATCCACACAGGGAGGAACCGGGAAGCGAACCCACAATCTTCCACAGTTTCCTTACTGCAAAGCAGTAGCACTACCACTGCACCACCTGTGGAGTGCCTCTGGAGATGCATATGTGTGTGTGTAATACAGTAACTGCCAAATCTTGCAAAGAGTACACGATACATGTCTCATTCTAATTGGGGCTCTTCAGGTGTGTGCCCCTTTGATTTCCTTTACAGGGATCAAACCTCGGACATCAACACCTGAGGCGAGGCCTTTGACGTTGCACCACAGCGGCTGGTTCGCTTACTCCATAGGATGTACTCTTTGTATTATTTGTAAAGTATTGTATCACATATCTATGGTCTGCTTCTCGTAACTGAAAGGACGAGGTAGATTTGCTGACTGGCTGACCAACGACAAGCATTACGTGGTAAGTAACCATCCAAATAATACGACTGTGATTCACACCCATGAATGTAATACTCTGAATCTTCACCCTGTCATGTAAGCAAACTAGCTGGTGGTGGTGGCATCATAATATGGGGCTTTTTAATTCAGGAGGGGGTAGGAGGTCTGGTGAGTATTTAGCAAAAAATGAAGTTACACACATGTTGCCTACTATGAGAAGGCTGAAGTTAACCAAGAATTGTATCTTTTAACATAACAACAAGTGAAGCACACATTCAACTCAACTAAATAATTGCATATGAAAAGGAAAAACAATGTCACAGTCTGACCCAGATGGAGCCCAGATCTCAGGTCTATAGAAAATCTGCGGATGCAGCTGAAAAGTCAGGCTGTGCTGGAGAGATAAATGTTGTAATCTGAATGAATGTGATCTCTTCTGCATAGAAATATGGGATGAAACTGAAACTGTCCTATATTGAAAGGGACCCATTAAAACAAACTTATAGCTGAAATCAAATCAGAAGGTGCTTTAACAAATCATTACTTAAAGGGTGTGAACATATGCAAACAAAATATTAAATATTTTCTTTTTATTTAGTTTATTTAGCTTTTAATGTAGGGAAAATAAAACTTACAATGCTAGGAATATACATAAGCAGTAACAAATTAAGCAGAATTGCAGATGCCATTAATATTAAGGGAATAAAACTGAAATGTATAGTTTTTATTCATCCATTAAAATGATTTTTATGTTATAAACCATTCTGTCATTAACACTCACCTGTGTGTCAGAACCACTATAAGCAACGTGCAATGACCTATTTGAAAGATCAAATCCTCCAAAGCTACATGTTCTCTGAAAAAAAAAGAAAAAAAAAAAAAGATATAAAATCTTAAGAAATCTCTTGAGAGAAAAACAATTGTTTTCATCAGTCACCACCACAATGATTCATGCTATGCAAAAATGAAACTCATTGATTTGATCTGTATAAATGTACTTATGCGCATGAAAAGGCTCAAATAGAACAATGTTGCAGAAACTGTAATGATAGCTTGTGAATTAAATCCAGACTAGGGTGTAGAAGATAGACAATCAGCTGTTTAAACATCATCAGTTTGTGCATTAAAAAACCCAAACATTCTTTTTCAGATGTCCTAAAGGAACAGCAAAGTCAAATGATGTCATTTCTCTAAGGATCACAATGGTGACATTGTGTCATATTTTTCTTAATTGTGATGACAGTAGATTCTCATTTTTTCAGCACACAACACATTTTGCCAACCTTAATTCACCCTGTAAACCACAGACTTAAACAGAAAATAGAAAAAAAATGACTTGACAAAAATATCCACTTTTTCATAAATTTTGATGATTTCCCGGTTCTATTATATGACCATGTACACTGAGACTTTGGAAGAAGGCAGAAATCAACTAAACCAAGCCTTCTTAGATATCTATTGGAAAAGAAAGCATGCTCAAAATCCCATCTTTATGATTTGCTCTGTGCTACAGACAATACTAATTACTGTAAATTTACTAACAATCCATTGTTCCACCATTTGGCCAAGTTAGGACATACTTTAATGTAGAGGTGGTGTTATCCGCTTCCCTTCAACATAATAATCATATATTCCAGCCTTCTTTAAACTATGTCATATTTAATTTATAGAAGCTATGGCATATGCGGATTTTTTGTGATTTTTATACAGATAGCATCTACTGTATGTGGTTCCTCGTACTACTATCTATTAAATATAATCTTCCAACAATTAACTACTTTTTCTATATACAAGCTAGTGAGTCTGTCAAACGTAATCTGACCAACTTCCTTCATCTTCCATCAGTATCTTTTACTAAACTGTCTAGTTTTAATGACGATATAGAATCAACTACTTTCAATAAATTCACCTCTAGAGAACCTTATGGGATGATAGAAAAGCTATCTTTCAATTCAAATTTCAGACAAAGAATGTAAATTAGCCAACAATAAAGTACTCTTTTCTTCTTCTTTGGAAATACTCTACAATAAGACCATTTGGGATTAAAATATTAACATACAGTTTTTCTCAGACTGTCTTGGATCTAAAATTATTAGCAACCATTTAACAAAAATATCCAGATTATCACCTGTTGGCATAATATTATGTAATGAAAATCTGTTGTGATATCCTACAGAGCACTTTGAGTAGTGAGAAAAGCGCTATATAAAGGCAAAGAATTATTATTAAAGAATTATTAAGCTGCATCCATCCATTATCCAACTAACTATATCCTAACTACAGGGTCACTGGGGTCTGCTGGAGCCAATCCCAGCCAACACAGGGCACAAGGCAGGAAACAAACCCCGGGCAGGGAGCCAGCCCACAGCAGGGCACACACACACACACACACCCCCATACACCAAGCACACACTAGGGACAATTTAGGATCGCCAATCCACCTAACCTGCATGTCTTTGGACGGTAGGAGGAAACCCACGCAGACATGGGGAGAACATGCAAACTCCATGCAGGGACCCAGGAAGTGAACCCAGGTCTCCTTACTGTGAGGCAGCAGCGCTACCACTGCGCCACCGTACCGCCCTACATTGTTTGTCTAAATAATAATTTTGTTTAATTGGATGAATTTTAACCAACCTTCCATAAATCAATGGAAAAGTGAAGTCTCATATTATCAATCAATCTATCTATCTATCCAAAACTGGAAATATATCATTCTCTCTGCAAGGATTTCAGTTGTTTTCTTTTTGAAACATTTATAAAATTTTATTGACTGTACTTTGTTTAAACGGTGCCTTACTTTCTATTTGTGATTTATTCTCTTAAAAACAAAAAGTCACATAGTGCAAAAAACACTCATAACAGCTGACCACTAACCAACTAACTACAGGGAGATTCAGTCGAAAGAGGCCCTGAATATTCTGTAATAACTCTCACTAGGACATAGCAATCTGAACAGAACAACATGCAATGTGCTCCTCAGTATATGGAGCTTCAAACAAGCTGGGATGCCCCTGTGTCGGAGCGATGAGGTAGGTGCCAGACAGCTGTTGTGATGTTTAACCTCAGTTTGCAACTTCTGGGTACATACCACCCATACCCCTTCACTCAGTCACTCGACTTCTCATCAGGAGAGTGATGTACAGTATCGAACAGCATATGTTCATGGTGCAAACCTATTGGGTCACCAATTCGTTTAAACGATGTCAGAATCAACTGGATGATCGTGAGTTAATGGAAGGTTACTTCCAGCAAGATGGAGCAACATGTCACAAATGGGCAAGGAGCATGGCAGAAATTGAGTCCTCCTTCTGCAACAGGGTAATTTCAAAGGGGCTTTGGTCACCACGGTCGCCGGATCTGACACCGCCAGACTTTTTCCTTTGGGGTATGCTCAAAGGAAAAGTCTATTGGAACAAGCCTCGCACTGTGGAAGACATGAAGGAAAACAACTTTTCAGTAAATCTCCCTGTGTGTGTGTGTGTGTGTATATATATATATATATATATACACACACACATACACACACACAGTACAGGTATTTTGTGAGATGGAGTTAATATTACTTATTGGGCTGGGAAGTTTTTCTTTTATCAAAACTAGTATTAACTAGTCAATAGATCAGTGTCAATAGATCAGTTTTAACTAGTCAATAGATCAGTGTCCACCTTAAATATAATTAAACCGTCCTAGTTACAGGTCCATGTGGTACAGAAGTGGTACGATTCCATCCTTTAGAAAATTTGAAAACCATCAGTGGAATTTTAAACCTTGTTGGTGAACGACACCTGAATGTTCAATGAAATGATCATGCAAAGTGTCATCAGAAAAACACTGAGAGAAATGAGTCCAATACTATCAGTCACCATGCAGATATCATGGATAAAAGATAAAGCTGGAGCAAATAAAAAAAAATGTATGGTTTGGTAAAGCATAGTGACCACTTCCAATGAATACAGCACAAGAAATTTCAGTTTCCTAAAGGCTGCAGGTTATAAAAACCTACATCTATGTCAAAAAACTAATTTAAAGTATTAAGGAAATGGTTACTTGTTAAAAGTATCAAAATGCTAAAGAAACACTACAAAATAAATATTTAAGATCATACTCATAAGTCATTCCGCTATCATGTTTCAAGCCAACTTTCAACAAAGGTATTTTACAGTAATTTGGTCCTCAAATAATAATTTGTGATTTTCAGGCCTATATTGTTTTCACAACAGCAGACCAGTGTTTCTTCAGTAGCAAATTATTATTTATATAAACAGTCATTTTTAGTTTTACTCTGGGGAAAGAGGCATAATGTCTTCAACTGACCCTAGAATTGATATACTGTAGTAGCCATGCATAATTAGAATATGTTTTTTTACATTTTTCCTTAGCAGTATCTCATTAATAAATATTTATTATTCATGCCAAAACTCACTAAACACTGAAAAGTCACCTATAAAATTTGAAACCTTTAGGCACATATGTACTGTAGGCCCAATGTGCTGCAGCCTTAAAAGAAAATGAAAGATCAAGGCTAATAAAAGGGATAAGTAAATCCCCTTCATAGACTCACAGACTTCTGCTGAAAGCGTAAAAACACCCTTTTGGTGCAACGGTCCACAGTCGCTGCCCACTTTCTTTCTGACTCCCATTCTTCATCCAGAAGGCATCGGCGAAGATCTTGTCGGTCAGCTTTGCTTAGCGTCCGGTCTGCCACAGGGCGTACAAGCTGGGACCAGTTCAGATGTCCATAGAGGCTTCGCTCCACTACATAGGTAATATTGAATTCACTGACAGCTGTTCGCCCCCTCAGTTTGCGGTTGGGAAAGCCATAGCTTATGCTTCCACAGCTACTTCCCTTGGCTTTCTCTCGTAGTAGCTGAAGGTCACGAGATAGTGTGGGAGGAGAGGACACTGCCACCTTGGTAGCAGGGCGCTGGTAGAGGAAATTTCTGGAACATGAGTAGTTACCATCTATTTTCCTAAGATGAACCTGTTTTTTGACACTATGGATCTCTTCCAAAGAAACCAACAGGTTGTGTTTGGGCTTGGTCAAGCCATAAAACCCATAAATGCTCTCATTACTTACCCCATGGCTCACTGGGCTTAGTGCTTTCTTCATCTCACCGTCTGTCATGGAGCGAGAAACTTTCTGTACCTTTTCATCCTCTCCATAGCCTTCTACTCCAGATGAAAAGGAGGATCCACTACCTCCACAGCTAGACTTTTTTGTTGGTCTTATAAGCCCATGATTGCTGCTTGACTTGCCAAAGGTTTTGACAAGTCTACGGCCAGTCCAGGTGTCCAAGCTGCTAGAAGAGGGAGAAGTGGTTACGCTGTCAGAGTCATCTTCGTGGGAAAGCTGCTGCTGCAGAGAAGAGGAGGAATCCTCTTGACGAAGTGGTTTCTTTTGTATTCCCGTATATAGTGCAGAGTTGTCCTCACAAGTAGGAGAGCCTTCAAAACTTAGTTCTATAATACAGAAGAATGCAGAAAATACAGTTAAGAAAACACAAATTTGAAAAGGAATAGTATGGATTAAAAGGAAGAATATATGATAATTCTTATCTTTCTTTTCAAAATCATATTGGTAAATTGGAAACAAAGTAAGTTCAAAGTGTCATTATAATTTCCACATCACAGACAAAACAGAAATCCATATTTCTCATACACAAATCCTTTTCTTCACACCTACTATAGAAACAAAGATTGATTAAAAATAATTACTCGAACATTCAAATAAGTGCTCTTGGTATGGTTTAGCATGCTCAATTAATTGTATACTCAAATTTATAACTGTATGCTAGATTCTAAAAAGACTGAGTAATACGTTGTTAAATACAAATAATTTAAATTTCCTCAGATTTTAGCATGTAACATGATACCCCAGTCTAACCTCTGAGGATTTTTAAAAATGTGCTCTCTCTCTGTTTTACATGAAGTGTCCAGATTTTTAAAGAAAAATTTGCTATTATATATTGGAAATCACTAGGAAAAATTATAAAAATTTAGGAAAAATATTCACTTTAATAGGTGATATTACAGGTAATGTTGGATTTTGAAACCAGTTCAAAATTACAATTGATGCCTCAAAATGCAAGATTTGATTCCTGGCCACCAGGATGTCATTTTATGTTCAATGTCAAATTACTTCAAAGCAAATGGCATTAAAACTGTGCTGTGATTTGCCTTCTGATGGTCTAAGACAAAGCACATGACAAAAGGTAAACTAGCATGACACCAGTGAATAGGTACTTGAAAAATTTATAAAAGAAGAAATTGATCTGTACAGTAACAGAACTAAGCTCACAAGTAATTACCCAAAACTCCTTCATGCTCACTGCTAGGCCTACTCTCTACTGTGTCTACCAAATACCTTTTAAGGATGCCATAGGCTGATTTAAACAAATATTTATGTATGCAGTATAAACAGAATTAAACAGGTATCAAATGTAGCCAATGTTTGCTATAATGATTTAAGTAACTCCAGGAAACATTATTTTATTGGGCCTTCCTGTGTATTTTTTGTGCAAAACAGCACAACAGATAACAATATACTGTGCGTCATCACACTTGTGGATATGCAGCATAGGCACAACATATAGGAATTCTCAAGCAATCTAGCATCTTGATCATCTCTCTACTTGGGCTATGTGCTCTGTTCTCCATAGTGAATAACATTTTTACAGTATATATATTTTTTGTTATACGGTTATCTATATATATAATTCACTAAGCCGCCGACAAGTAGCCACCCATGGAAAGCACGCAAGACAGCCACGCTCACCAACTCTAAGACCATTGGATACGATGCCCACCAACTCGGACGCAGCAACTCACAACACCGGGCATCATTCACGTTCATCTCTGCTAGACTCCACATGCACCTCTGAGCCATGTTGGACTTTTCATTAGTCAACCTCAGTGGAACCTCGGTTCACACAGAGGCAGAGTGAGAGAGAGCCACGCACACACACACAGGCAGCGTCAGAGAGACACAGAGGCACACACACAGGCAGCGCGAGAGAGACACTGAGGCACACACACAGGCAGCGCGAGAGAGAGCCGCGCACACACACAGGCAGCGCGAGACAGAGGGGGCTGAACTCATAAGGTAGGAAGGCAGAGAAAGAATGCACTGGGCTTGATGATGTTTTCACTTCTGTTTACAGCGATCGGTTTGTAGCGTGCATTGTTGCAATGTTACTTTTCTTGGTGGTTTATTAAATTACGGATTTTTTCAAATGTTCATTTTTTTCCCTGTGCTTAAAACTCATTAAAAAAAAAGTGTTTTTAGCCAGCGGTTGGTAGCGCTATAGCGCAAACTATTGCAGTGTTAGTTTTCTCTGTTGTTCAAGGTTTTCTCAGTGTTATTCAATGTTTTTACATTTAGTTTACTGTTACGCTGTGCATTCTATGGTTTACTGTGGTGAGTTGGCACCCTGCCCGGGATTGGTTCCTGCCTTGTGCCCTGTGTTGGCCAAACACAGTTTAGTGCATTTGATTGTCTTTAGATTTGGACCACTGCCGGGAAGTATTATTTTTCTAGAATGACAACAAATTGCTTAACGCCAAGCCTGTCTTATATGCTAAGACATAGGTTTGTTTACTTTTTTAGTCATAAATTTCTACAATGTGCCACCTTGAAAGGCAGTAGTTTTTATACTATATAAGATTGGCAAGGTGCTTTTCACTTACAATTTATTCTTTACTGAAATGGGTTCATCAACCTCATTTATTTCAATGCACGTCATATTTGAGGGTGATTAACTGTACAAATAATAATAATAATACATTTTATTTAATAGGCACCTTTCTTAGCACTCAAGGTCACCTTACAATAAAATTAATCAAAATTAGTAAAATAAAAACAAGAGAATGATAAATCACAACGCAATAATTAGCAAACAAAGATAACAGGGAGTAACAGTGTAGAATTCACAATTGGTATGCCAGCTTGAAAAAATAAGTTTTGAGGGTAGTTTTAAACTGTGTTATTGAATCGAGCTGACGTATATGAGAGGGGAGAGAATTCCAGAGTTGAGGAGCACTATGAGAGACGCTCGAGCTCCCACAGAACAGAGTTTGATGTGTGGTACAGAAAGTAGTGCTGCAGATGAGGATCTGAGTGAGCGAGAGGGAGTGTCAGTCTGTTGGAGATCAGTGAGGTAGAGGGGAGCAAGACTGTGGGGAGCTTTAAACGTTAAGAGCAGTATTGTGTATTGTATTCAGTAGTTGACAGGGAGCCAGTGAAGTTGAAAGAGAAGAGGTATGATATGTTCAGTGGATTTAGAACAGTAGGTTATTACTCTGGTAGCAGAATTTTGAACAAGTTGTTCGCGATGGATAAGTTTTTGTGGGATGCCAGATAGAATAGCATTACAGTAATCTATACGTGAGGAGACTCGGGCATCAACCAATACTTCAGTACTGTGTTGTGTAAGAACAGGACGAAGTCTAGAAATGTTTCGGAGATGGAAGAAGGTAGTCCAAGAAATGCTACTTATATGGAAAGATAAAGAGAGTACTGTCAAGAATAATGCGCAGGCTCTTAACTTGGGAAGAGATGTTTGTGTTAATATTGTTAATTAAAATAGAAGAATGGTTAATCTTAGCAAGTGTAAATTTAGAGCCAATGAGGAGAACCTCAGTTTTACTGCTGTTTAGTTGGAGAAAATTGCATGTCATCCATGTCTTTATGTCTTGGAGACATGCCATAAGAGTATCTGGAGGGAAAACAGAAGTGGATTTAGTGGATAGATATAGCTGTGTGTCATCAGCGTAATAATGAAACTTAATACCATGGTGCCGGAAGATATTACCTATTGGGAAGATATGAGAAAAAGAAGTGGCCCTAAAACAAAACCCTGCGGAACTCCCTGAGTAACGACTGTGTTAATTTTGAATGAGGAAAATATGATTCAAGAAATTTTTAAATATAAGTGCTTAAGAGCCGAGTATTATCACAATCAGATTTTTTATGTGCAACAACAATTTTTTGCTTCTGCTAGTTAAGGTAATGTGTAAAAATGCAGAACACTTCCAGTTGGCTCAGGATATCGTCAGCCAAGGCTCTCAGAGATTTTGGAATAAAGCTGAATGTTTGAACACAGAGTGATCAGGACTTCACAATTTGCTGATGCTTTTGGAGAATTAGTGGCTGAAGTGATATTGACATGAAAATCAAAGGGTCGTCATCAGCTAGGACTCAAAGGCATGAGTTTTGGATTGCTGAGGACAAAAGTGTGAACTTCCTTATTGTGAGGTCAATGAACTGTTTTGAAATGGAAAGAATCACAGACAGGCAAGTGTAGATTGTTTAATTGAAATGATGATCTATGGACTGAACAATAAAAATGATCAAGAACCCTCCTATGGACCCACCACCTACACGAGGAATAGGGGTCGGAAGCGATATGACCTAGGAGGCGGTCAACAGCAAGGGATGGGATGGAAACTAGGCAGATAAACTATTGGGAGGTGAAATATCTCCCCTTTTGGGGGAGAGGGGGGTGGGGGTGGCAGAGTTGGTCGATGAGGTGGAGCATTACCACACAAATATAGTTGGGCTCGTGTTCACCCACTCGCTGGGTTCTGGAACCAAACCTCTAGTAAGAGGCTAGACTCCCATTTACTCTGGAGCTGTCCATGGGAAAACACATCAGGTGGTTGTGGTCTTTTTATTGAGCCACTGCCTGGTCAATGCCATTTTAGAAAATGAAAGGGCTGCTTCTATGCAACTGATGGTCAGGAAGTGGTAAATTCTGACTACTGTATATATTTATGCACCAAATGGTAGCCAGGAATATCATGCTTTCTTGAAGTGCCTGGAGGGAATCCTGGAAACAGTCCTTGCTGGGGACTCCACAGTTCTGCTGGGCAACTTCAATGCCCACATGGGTAATAATGAAGACATCTATAGAGGTGTGATTGGGAGAAACGGCCTACCTGATCTAAACCCAAGCATGATTTTGTTATTATACTTCTGTGCTAGACATGGTTTGTCTAAAACAAACACCATGCACGAGCATAAGGTGGCTCATAAATGTACTTGGCACCAGAGGCCAATGATCTACTGTATGTCAGATTTTATAATCTTCAAACTTGCAGCCATATATTCTGGACACTCAGGTGAAAACATGGGCAGAGCTGTCAGCTGATCCCCACCTGGTGGTGAGTTTGGTCAGATGGTGGAGGAAGTGCCTGGACAGGCTTAGAAAGCCCAAGTGAGTAGTGAAGGTGGACTGGGAATGTCTCGGGGAAGCCCCAGTCCAAAAACACTTTCAACTTCCACTTCTGAAAAAGCTTTTCCAGCATTCCAGAGGATCTGAGGATATACAGTAGGAAACAGACCTTGTTCAAAGCCCCCATTTTGGAAGTGGCTGCCAGTAGCTGCGGCCTGAATGCCATAGGTTCCTCTTGAGATGGCAACCCAAGGACCCAGTAGTGGGAACCAGAGGTGAGGGATGCCATCAGACTGAAGAAGGAAGCCTTGGTGGTTGGGGAAGCAAAAACCCCAGGTGTGTGAGGAGTTTGCAGAGACCATGGAAAGCGACTAATGATCAGGCTTAAAGATGTTCTGGGAAACTATCAGGTGGCTCAGAAGGAGGAGGCAGTTCTTCACCAAGACTGTTCTCAGCAAGGGTGGACAAATGCTGACACAGAGTGAGGATATAGTTGGTGGTGGAAGGAACACTTTGAGGAGCCCCTGGACCTGACAGACATGCCCTCTGTGGAGCAGGCAGAGCCAGAAGCTGATGTGGAATCACTACCCATTTTCCTAAGGGAGGTCACTGAGGTAGTTAAGCAGCTCAGCAGAAGCAATGCCCCAGAGTGGATGAGATCCACCCAGAAATGCTGAAGATTCTGGACACTGTTGGGCTGTCATGCCTTTTCAATGCTGCGTGGTCGTCAGGAGACATGCCCCTCCAGCAGGAGACCAGGGCAATGGTCTCCATTTTTAAAAAGGGGGACCAGATGGTTCTCCAACTATCAGGGGCTTCCCTATAAAGGCAAATATCAGCCTCCCTGGGAAAGTCTATGCCATAGCACTGGAAAAGAGGCTCTTCCCAGTCGTGGAACCTCAGATGTAGGAGGAGCAATGAGAATTCTGTCA
Organism: Erpetoichthys calabaricus; assembly: GCF_900747795.2. Lineage (NCBI taxonomy): Eukaryota > Metazoa > Chordata > Cladistia > Polypteriformes > Polypteridae > Erpetoichthys > Erpetoichthys calabaricus. Next base: position 227,785,347 of record NC_041396.2, read on the forward strand.
AGGTCGTAGAGCAGTAGACCAGCTCTTTACTCCTATGAGGATCCGGGAGGGGGCATGGGACTATGTCCAATCAGTCTACATGTGCTTTGTGGACTTAGAGAAGGCCTATGATTGTGAAGATTGTGTTCCTTGAGGGGTACTGGGAGAGTATGGGTTTTTAAGACCCCTAATAAGGACTATTTGGTCCTTTTATAGTTGCACTGACAACCATGTCCACATACTCAGAAAGACATCAGGGCTGTGCTTTTTGCAGACAATGTGGTCCTGCTGGTTTCATCGAGTTATGGACTTCAGTGCACACTGAGATGGCTTGGGTGTGAAGTGGCGGGGATGAGGATCATCACCTCCAAATTTTAGGCCATGGTCTTCAATAGGAAAAAGGTAGATTGTCCTAAAGTGGAGGAGTTTAAGTATCTAGAGGCGTTGCTCACAAATGAGGGGAAAAGGGATGGAGAAATCGACAGACAGATCGGGGCAGCAAGTGCAACTATGTGATCACTATACCAATCTGTGCTGGTGAAGTTTAGGCTGAGCCAGAAGTCATATTTAGCAGTTGATCGTTGGCCCTACCCTCAACCATAAGCATTGGGTAATGACCGAAAGCACAAGACTGCGGGTACAAGCGCCCAAAATAAACTTTCTTCGAAGGGTGGCTGGGCTCTCCCTTAGAGACAGGATGAGAAGTGCAGACATCTGTGAGAGGCTATGAGTAGATCCACTGACCTTCCGCATTAAGATAAGAGTCAATTGAGGTGGTTTGAGTATTTGACATGGATGCTTACTGAACATCTACCTTTGGAGGTTTTATGGGCACGACCAGCTGGGAGGAAACCCTAGGGAAGACCCAAGACTTGGTGGGAAGACTATCTATCAGATGGTCTGGGAACATCTTGGAATTCCTCAGCATGATATGGCAAGTGTTGCTGGAGAAAGGGACATATGGTCCTCACTGCCAAGACTGCTGCACTTGCAACCTGGTCTTGGATCAACGGTGGAAAATGAATGAAAGGATGAATGGTCACATAGTCAGATGAGTTAGTTTTCATTTTGCTCTCAACAATTAAATATGTACATATACTTGGTGCACAAGATGTCTATAGTAATGAAAGCTTGTTTTCCCATCGTGAAGGATTCCGGTGGCTGTGATTTTAGGACTGGCATACAGTAATCACATTTATTCTGTGGGGAGCAACTCTATTCTGACTGTACTGGACTCTATCAGTGTGGCACTGCTTCCACTGACAGGGCATGAAAGTAAATTCATTACCAGGCCACTACATCTCAACCAGTTGAGCACTTACGAAAGATTCTACATTGGGTACCATATTTTCCACTACCACCATGAAAATGCCAAATCAAAGAATTCCTAGCCAAAGAATTGTATTGCATCCTTCCATCATCATTAAGGACATCATCATGGAATCTATACAAACATTCTCATGCTGGTTTAGCAATACATGGAGGTCCAGTAGTGAAGTAAGAGAAGTTATGCAGTATTTACTTTTGTCAGTTAAGCACATTTTATATGAACAAAATATATCGACATCTATCATAGGTTAACATTAACTAAGAAAACATGTAAGTCAATATATATGCATTTATAAGAATGGTATTATTCAATGACTGTTCATTTCTCTGTGATATAGGAACTCAAAGAATAAATATTAATACAAATACTCCTCTTCTTAATGTTTCAAACTCCCCTATACTCCATTAATCCTTTAGCACCTTTGTAATATTCCGTAGGCATTACTATAAGGTATTATGATATTTCTTTTTATGTTCTACATCCATGAATTTTCCTAACTCATGTTCTGGCCATAATCTCAGGTGCAGAAATCATTTGCAAGTACTGCTTTGAAATTTATTTTTGCTTTGTAAAGCTTCTTAGGATAGTATTTACTACATAAGGCAGCAAATTAAAACAAAGTTACATATCAATTAAGCTAGGAAGAAAACATTCAGCCATCTATACACTTTTCACATCTTTATATATACATTAAAACTAGCAATAAAGATATTGAGTGATCCAATAAAACATTACAATAATAGTAACAACTCTAACATATATGTAGCAGTAAGTTAATTTTCTGTTTAGATTAAGATTGTTGGCAGAATGAACGTTCATTAAACACTTCAGATATTTTAAGAAATTTATTGGCATGCCTGGATATAGGACATGTCGAACGGCTTACATAGGAATGGAATTAGTCAACATTCTCTATATTTTAACTTTTAATATAATTTAAACATAACTCAGCAAACTAGTAAATATTCAAACATATATACAGCTGGTTATCCATGTTTGTACCTTCAGCAGTAGGCTTTTTCATTTCATCAACTTTAATCAGCTTCTTCCTCACCCTGCGGGTGGAGTTTACCAGCTTGTGCAGTCGCTTGAACTTTGTGGATTCTTCAGCTTCATCGTCGGACTGGTCACAGGACTAAAATAGGACCAGAAAATTAAAAATGCCTCAATTAATTGGTTTAATATAGTACCTTTCACAGTGAGGCATATCACAAGGTAGGTAAGCATCTCCATTTTCACTCTTCAGACACACTGTTCAATGACCTTGCAATACTTTGTTTTCAAGTAATGAATAATAATGAGTTTTGATCATCAAAAAGGGGAAATTAGGTACAGTATTCAATTACTTCAGTTCAGAAAAATATCAAATTGGACTGGCTGGAATCAAATGCCGTTATTGTATGTTTCTGGATTATGGATGAAACTTATGGGTCACTGAAACTGGAATTTGGATAAAATGTAAACTGTACACATTAGGCAGCAAATTCTGATCTGAACATGGTATCTGTATGAAAGTGAGAGTGAAACAAAGTGCAGCTACAGTAAACATCTGCAAATGAAAATCTCCAAAATGACATTGTATTAGCAGCTAAAAAAAAGCTCAATTTAAAAGGCATTAAAGCAAGCTCAATCCTCCATTTACAAATTCACTGTATGTTTACAGAACACATGATAGAGAACATGGGTGTTGACTTTGAATGGCAAAATATAAAACTGAATTACTGTGTGATCTTTCAATAGCCATTACAACCAAGCATTTCTGGTATTTTGGGTTCCATCACAAACCGTACTGAAAGAAAAATCATATAAGGAAAACAATGCAATAGAATGGTTCTTCCCACAGGGCAATTTTCTAATTAGGCATTAATCCTAAATATGTTACACATGCTAACTATCCCTAAGGGGAAGAAAGTAATTAAGTCTGAATTTAACATTAGTGGGTAAAAAGGAGATTATACCATGTGTCTGATACTATTTGGCACTGTTTCATATCATCCCCAGAGCTCATTTCTATGAAAGAAAAGCAACTTGGGATACTTAAATGTTCTTTTCTCATCTCCCAAATAGTGATGTAGGTCACAGGTGGTCAAGAAAATAACCACCCAAATGTGTGAATTGTAATTGTGTTTAATACACAATAAGGGTAGAATATTTTAGAAGTATGTTTTATATCTGCTGTTAAGTAGAAAACATACACAGAATTAAACTTGATTTGAAAGCAAACAGTCCACATTACAGTGTTTTGCAGTTCTCATACTTGTTAAAGGTACTAACACATGAAGTTAAAACTGGAAGTTGTATTTATAGCCCTAAAAGCAATCACTATAAACAAATGAATTAATGAATTTGGTGGAAACCCACAGTGATCAAAATTCAATGTATTTTGTTGTGTTGTTGTTATGATCATAATGTGGCAATATTATGGCAGGCTTCATTTAGAAAATTCTAAATACTGAAACAACCTGAAGCACAGGATAAATACTAATCAAATGACATTAATTCCATACACACATTTTTTAGTTTACTATCCATATGATATCCTGAGACTATTTGCTTAAAGATGATTCTTCAAGCAATCCTGAGAACTTTTCCATCAGAGAACCCATATGGCTCACAGTGTAGTTATTTTGGCATAAAACTAAAGTCGTTTAGAGCTGAATGCTTTACTGTTTTTGTTAATTTCCATAGAAACATTACATCACATAGCAGACAGCTGCCTTGTCTGTTCAATTCATAGCAAACTGGCAATTTACCAATCTACAGCCAGATTACAGGGAAAGCAAACTGAACTGTTGCTTAATTTTATTTTATTAGGTCATCTACAGATTGGATAACTTCAGTCAAGGAAAAGTTTCAGGTGTCTCCATGTTGAGATACAAAAGAATTCCCCCTTAAGGATGCACAGTGATTATACTGTATCCAGCTACAGAGCAAAGAGACATGAAATTGTGGATGCAATCACAAATCACACACCGATAAATTTTAATGTCACTAACAGCTGCCAGCACTGTGGTCAACTTACAATACTCTGTGAGAGTTTAAAAAAAATCATGAGGAATTGGCACACCAGTGTTATCTGCTCTTCTCATACAGGACCTGCCAGTGACAGTTTTCCTCTTTTAAGACACATTCACAAAAATGTACATTATTACTTTTAATCAGAACCTAAAAAATTATGAAAAGAAGAAGAATAATGATGTTCTTAGATACAATTAACCTCAATATTAATTGCAAGAGTAGATAGTTAGAGTATAAAGCTTAATGGCTAGTCTAATCCAATATACTTGAGTTTTCTGAAACTCTGTTTGTGAGGCTCCTCCACTCTTAATGTAACATTCCAAACTAAAGTCTTGTTTTTTCCAAAGGGACTTCATCTAAGTAACAATTCTATCCGTGCCCATTAAATCAAATTACATTTTCTCAGTTCAGCACAAAATATGCACAATATATACAACATATGTTATGCTCATGATTATATATTATATTCAGTAAAATAGTTTTTGCTTTATTTATCTGCTTATAACTGCTCTTGCTGGGATGTACTCTATTTAAACTCAATACAAATAAAATTATAAGGGAGACTTTACTCTGAATCAAGTTTTTTTTAACCTTCTAATGTATATATTACTAAAATGTATTCCAATAAAAAAAACAACACAATCACTGCATATACATCTTCTACAAGTTTTAAAAGGAATGAGAACAAAGGCCATTTCAGTCTCTGAAAAATAGGACAAACAAGCTTGGCTCCAGATTGGCTCCTTAATAAACAGCTCTTGAGGTTACTCAGTATTTTGGCAACTTAACAACCTTCAAGATGTGTGAAAACAGAACTGTTGGTACACTGGAAAACAAACTATGACTTCAAACAATGAACGTACCAGAAAACCAAAAAGTGACACTCACTTAAATTTCAAGTCATCAAAATACTACAAGTTGATAGTTCTCTTAAAATATACTGGCTACTGTTAATAATTCTGCAACTCAGACAAAAGCTGTTCTCCTGCCCCCCTTTCATTTCTTTCTTAGAAAGACCACAAAGAAGATTTACGGTAAGACAATTGAAAGCTCATGTGAAAATAATCTATACAAAAACCCACACATGTCTAAAGATATGTAAAATTAGCCTTGCTGTTGTCCTATTTTATCTGTGAAGCACTTAAATGTTAACTTAAATGTATCAACATCTTTCTTGTCCTAAAGTGTTGAAAAACACATCATACCTCACATCTGAAAACTGCCTGATAAGGTTGTATTAACCGAAACATCTTTGTTATAAAAATATGTAATTATCAGTAGTTATCCTATACATCAGTGGTAAATGGCAACAACATCCTCTGTCACATACAGAACATTTGAAATGTTCTTGTTCTTTATATTTATTGACCCTATTTTGATTACCCCCTTACAATGTACCAGGAAAGCACTTCTAGAAAAAGGGGGTGGGGGTAGCAGGGGTTAGAGCTGAATTAGGTTATCAAAAATGAAAAATAAAATAAAATGAAACAGTCAATGAGTTAAATTGTTTTGGAAGACTACTAGCTACATGCCCTTGAGGGTACACATCATTTTGATAGTTTTTTAATCAAGTGACTAAATACAGCAAAAATGCTATTTATTTACAGAGGAACTAAAGGGAGTTTCCATCATAGGAGAAATAAAAGAGCTGGATATGAAAAATGATGACAACACAAACTTAAACAAGCTCTTCCTTACTCTGTTTTTTGATAATACAACACCAGCATCTTCATGTAGTCCACACAAATATTACCTATTAAGTTAAACTTTTCCTTCTTTAAAAAAGTGTCTGTAAGAAAGGAAGTACAAGCAGGGAGTTTTCAATTATACTGGTTTTTATATATGAAAATATATTTTAATATTTAACAACAAATTTAATATTACATCTAAAGTTCTGGAACAGCTGTCACAGCTGCCTAAAACACATATAGCATCCATCAATCTCAGATCACAAAGAAGAGGCAATTGAAGAGGATATCATGTAGATAAAGTGAGAAAGAGATGCAGTGTAGTACAGTAAATGTCTATGTCATAGGAGTTAAGAGGAAAGTTAGGCACTACATTTAAATGCACTCATTGAACTGCATGTCAAATACCGTGCAGTTCTGGCCACTGTAACAGGCAAAATGCCATAAAGGCAAAAGGTATGATTTAAAAAGTAATCTTAGTTATATCATAACTAAGAGTATATAATACTTCTCATAGTAGGACTTAAGACCAATATTACAATAAGCCTACACGTCCAAACAGACAAACGTCTAATGAAATTACAAACACATCAGATAGCAAGTAGCAGGAAGTACTGTATTTACCAAAGCAATAGTGAAATGTGTCCTGTACTCTTAAATGAATTATAAAAAAAATGTAACAGTGAAATGCCACATTCACTGAAAGCATATGTACACTACATTCCTCTTTCCGTTTACTATAACATTAATACTGTATATCAAAAGGTATATATAAAACAATTGCAGACAGCACTGAGCATATGGTCCAGATCCTCATAAAAGTATTGTTTTCTATACAATATCTTTATTTTGTACACTACTTTTAAAAGCAACAAAACTTTTTCACTTTATCCACTAAGATATGTTGGGATATATAATAAATGAAAGCTGTGTGGTATGATTTACTAAGGAAAAACATTGAAATAAAAGGATACCAAATGTTATTTAACAAGTGATTCTGATTTACCTTTTCCAAAAAAGTTAAAGCCAATGGCCATAAAATCATCCACAAAAAAAAAAACATTTTTCCACAGTCCATGTTACTTACAGGTTTCGGCATTTAGTTGATCTTGACGTTCATCTCCATGACATTCAAATGAATCCAGTGGAAAGGCCGACGAACACCTTCACCAACAAAAGTGAACCTCACTAGCGTGTACTACTACTACTGCTGCTGCTGCTGCAAACCCTCGGCCTACTCATGACTTGAAACAACAGCCCCACATGCCAGTTTCTTGCAAACCTCCTATTCACGAGCAGAGAAAAGGGGTGTTGTGCATTGCAAACAATCCCTGTTTTCACTGATGCGGGCTATCTGACCCTTTGCTGGCCTCTATATCCCTAATTACTGTCAAAGGAATTTTGCAAAAGAGGAAAAGAGCTGCAGAGAATCCACTGAAGCCAAGATGAGGTCTGACCCTGGAATAGAGAGGGAGTTGCAGATGCAGCCTCAAGCTTAAACACAAATAACTTAACTGTTAGGAGGCTGAGCATTTGCTTAGAAAGCCCGCCCTCTGTCATTTCATAAAAATCAACTAAAGAGATTTTTTTTTTCATGCTAATCATATAGCTATATACCCATGAGTATAACTGCAACAGTTATTTTTAAAATTTATTGTATGCAGACTGCAACAACGGTTCTCAGCTCTGCTCTTGATGCATTCCTTCAATTCTAACCATCCACTCATTTTCATAAAAATACATGGACAGCAATAAAAATTCTACTGTGAATGGAGCAGAGACAAATTCTCAGTCCCATTTGGATTAATTCAAGAATGGGCTGACATCTGTGCAATATTTATATTATTTCTGAGGTTCTCCATGTTTCACTGCTGAATAAAGAAATGCAATCAAGGGCTGAGCAGCAAATATAACCCTCCACAGTATTTGCATGCTAAGGCCGGAGTTATACTTCACGCGACGCGACACGACGCATGCTGCAGCGGGACACTCCTGCTACGCAAGCGTTGAAGTGTTTATACTTGCGCGCGTACTTTATGTAAATCTGGAGGAATCCGCCAGGTGGCAGTGCGAGATATTATCACGGTGAGAATATGTTCGGCTTCTCTGTGTTGTGAATTGCCTAGAACACCCATTATATTCTGATGATACCTTACTGCAATATCTCTGAAAAGGATGTTTATTGATTAAATCCAGGGATGTGTCCATTCCAGCAAGCATTGGGCACGAGTGAGAAATAATCTCTGGACGATGCCTCGGCTCATCGCAAGGTGAATACAAGCACACACATACACTAGCATCATTTTAGCGGCACCAAATCCCCAAATCTGCATATCTTTGGAAGGAAACTGGAGCACACGGAGGAAACCCAGCAGGAAAACATGTAAACTCCAGGCAGGGAATATCAGCAACGTGACTCCCTGCAAGACAGCAGTGCTAACGCTCCGCCACTGTGTCACCCCATGTGTGTAATTATAATAAAAATAATTCTTTGCATTTATATAGCGCTTTTCTCACTACTCAAAGCGCTCAGCAATTGCAGGTTAAGGGCCTTGCTGAAGGGCCCAACAGAGAAGAGTCCCTTTTGGCATTTACAGGATTCAAACCGGCAACCTTCCGATTGCCAGTGCATATCCCTAGCCTCAGAGCCACCACTCCGTCTTATTAACATTATTCATTATTTAAACGAAATTACCGATTTATCTGTAAAATGTAATATACATACTTTAATGCTTTTCATCATGAAAGTGATATCAAGTATAAATCTAAGGATTCTAAATGTGCAGAGAGTTGGAATATCATACATTTAATGTGCGCGGAGTGACGATCTATTGCTGACGATTCGCTGCTGTCAGGAGCAGTGGAAGCCCTAGAAAAAAAGAAGGCACAGTATGTGAGAATTTTAAAACGTATCGTGTCATTATGATCGGGAATATACGACGCTTGAATATAAAAGCACCATGAATACATCTGTATGTCGGGCATTTTGCTTCACCACTTTGAACCATTCATCAAATATCGAAGCGCGCACACTGATCTCGCAGGATCCGCAAAGCGGCTTTCTGTCACATGTAGATAGTGAACAGAGACTCTGACGTCACATTCCAACTTTTAGCACACTGCTTTTTGCTGGTACTGCAATTCGTGCACGCGTCGCGTTAATTTCTGAGGACCTGCTCAGAGGACGCATCAAATGAACGCTCAGAACGCGTGGCGGCCATGATGCGAGCGCGTACACGTTCTGAGTGTCAAGTATAAATGAGCCCTAAGTCAACAACTAGCATCTTATCTAGATAATTTCCACCTTTATAGAATTAGCTTTCTTCACACCACGACATCCATTTTTAGTTCTGAAAACGGATAGACACATTTTATGGTTTTAAAATAAGTTAAAAATGATCAAGATCACCCAAGATGAAAAGAATAGGGAGATTCTGCAGGAGAATCTATCAACATAATTAATAAAGTCAAGATATTTACAGTATTTAAATGAAAGTAAAGCTTTCAGTTTTTATTACACGATAAAAAAATAACAGATGCAGGCATACAATACAATCTCTGATGGAACTTTGTTAGTAATAACACTGTGGCCCATATTTACTTCTCTTTGAATACTGACTTCTTGTAGTTTTGAAGAAATTTAATGAAGTGCTCCTGGGACAAATGCTAAATTGACACTGTGTGTAAAGAATGATGAACAAACATTAAGAATTTGCTTATCCAGCTCTTAGAGGGAAGAATGTACTACAAAATCATGTCAAACAGAGGGTGCATTTTAGGGACGCTCTATTATGAGTTATCCTAGCTGAGCAGTTTACAGTAATCTAGAATGAGACTGTAAGAACGGAATTTATGTTTTCCAAGCATGTACATTCTATGTGGAAAGTTTGGCCAAAGAATGTGCTGTTTTAAGTCCTGTCTGTATTAAGTACCATGAAGCATCACTTGTAACCCTAGTCTACACAATTAGATAGAAAATATATAAGCTAGTCCAGTGAATTTAAATCACAAAGATGTGAACCAGTTTATACATGTTTAATTTAGAATATGCTACTGTGTTAAACACTGCAGCACAAATGGATCAACCCTACCTCTACAGGTTCACTTTATGGAGTAGGGTTGAAGAAACATTTTAGAAAGCCCTTTTCTGTAAGCTCAGACCATACACCTCCCTGCCACCTCCAAGTCAACCGGTAAGTTAAAAATTAAATAAGATCATTATGCCATCAGTCATTGTTTTCTATAGCCCCTTTGTACTTCAAACTCTTAGCTTGTTTTTTAATATAGTACTAGCCATGCCACCTGCCAAATACATGTAATAGAATGCTTTAAAAATATTTGCTATCTTTTGCCCTACATGTACTTTCAGCTACTTTCCTCTGTATTATGACAGTTTTTTCACTGGTGTGCCCCCTCTCTGAAGCATGTTTCCATAAAACTTTCTTCTCAGTTGCTGTCATTATTTTTGGGGTGGCTTTCTTGCATCCTGTCCATTTTATACTTGCCATCTTTGGAAATGACTTTCCACATGCCTCCCATGCAGTTTTCTCCTCCACATGTAACTCACACTTACTCCTTCATCGAGTTACCAAAGCCAAAGTGACCAATCAGATTATTTAGAGGGATAGGTCAAACAGACATTAGTGTTTTATTATATAGTAGATCATTCAAAATGTAAACTATGACTAGACAAACAAACTTTCAAAAAGACCAAAAAGACCAGCACATTTTAGAGTTAATATGCAAAGTTAACTTGTGAAAACTTTTTAAAAACTATTTCTGGGAAGCCTTTAATACTATTAATAGAACTTTCCCAAAATTGTTTAATCCAATTTACACCTATATAGGCATTTTAGCCCAACCCTAAAATGCCAATATAGGGAACAAACCTGGAACAAATCCTACTTGGGCTACCAGCCTACTGCAGAACCTTCACTGCCGATATGCTATCTAAAAAACAACACGTCAGAGGGTAACATTTCACTCATTTCCTGCTTCAGATATATTACTACATACTTAAAAAACACAGGGTAACCAAATGTTATTGTTCACACGTGGTCTGTAAGAGAGACAAACAATTTAAAAATTTATAAAAATATATTTTGACAAAACTGTGACAAGATTGGAATCATATTTAGTTAGGCTGCAGGTTTAAGTTTATCTATACATATTTTTGCACAGTGCAATAGACCACTGAGTTCTCAGCCTGCAACACAGGACTTCAACTGAAACTCAAAAAAAGTGACATAATTTGTGCTGTTAACATCTTCTCATTCAGAACTAAATTCCCAGTTAGATTTATTTTTAACAGTGCCTTATTTAAAATAGTTTTTAAATAAGTCAAACACGTGGCTATCAAAATTATTTTGGACACTGAGTTTTGTAATTAGTAGAAGCTGGCATCAGGGTACACCAAAGTTCATGACCAAGCTGTAAAGTTTCAAACATTATAAACTGAGACCAAAATATAAGCAAGGTTACATACATTGTATACAAAATCATTTTACACTCTCCCTTTCACAATTCTATAATCCATAAGCTGCTTATAAGAAAATAGCAGTGCTTACACAGCCACAATACCTCATCCAGTGGGCAGGGGCTCTATAGCTTTTTTCTTGATGCTATAGTTTCATAGCATTTGGTTTAAAGAAGTGTTTTTCCAGATTTGAATGTACTCTTCTCTAACTTCCATCTGTGTCCAATAGTAGGTGGTTCCACATGTAAGTGGAGAAATCTACTAGATTATTTTAATCAAGGCCTCTGAGAGCAGAGCTGGATTCACTCCCCAGTTAGCCTATTCTGTTCAAGAATGAAGAAATTTAGTTCATTTACTGTAAGAGCATGCTCTTTAGACCAGACATACACTTAGAGGTTATTTGCTCTTCAATGTACTGTTTCCATTTGTTTTCCATTTTGTTTAATTTCTTGTAGAAATATTCAATATTCCAAATGTGGTTTTATAAGAACTATAAAATAATACCTATTCAAATCCGTTTAAAGCTGACCAAATCATAGGAAATTGTCTCTTGAAAATTACGTTTCACTTGAATAAAAATATAAATAATTCTGTAGTTTTTTGCACTTAACATCTCCATAATGTGGGTTTGCTGCACAGGATTCTGTAGCTGTTCTGTCATGGTCTCTTCGATGATGAACCCCATAAACTGGCATCTGCCCAAAAAAGCCATCAGAGAGGTCTATTTCAGTCTAAGTTATGAAGGCATCATTTAAACATGGCTCATTGCTTCATAAGACATGAAGAATGTAAACTTTCCATGATTTATTAGCCCAGAAAGATGAGACAGTACATTAAAACCTACATGATTGCTTTAAACACGAAGAATTTTCAAACTTTCTATCCATTATACATATACTACCAGAAAATTATACTTTTTATATTTTGTAGTATTTTTCAGCACACTGTAATTGATTATACAAAGTTTTTTTCTTAATACAACATAAACCAACATACAGAAGTCACATGTCAAACAAAGTGACATTCTAGTTACTGACAGAGTGATTAATACTGTTACTGCACAGCCTCACTACTTAACACAAACTTTCAGTTTAACCCTTTGTCTTATTTAACAATTTTAAAAGACAGAAGAAAAAGGAATGCTCTTTAATAAAAGTTCACAATTAAAAAAAATGGAATATGATACTACATCTGAAGGAGCAAGAGGAACATATACAATGAGTTTAAAGATAATTCACTTCAGTTGAAAAATAACTTTATAACTCATGCCACCAGGAACTACAGGACTAAAAATGAAAAACAGACATGTTGAGGTGGTTGAGGACTACACGTACCTGGGGGTACACATTGACAGTAAACTGGACTGGTCCAAGAACACCAACACGGCTTTCAAGAAAGGGCAGAGCCGGCTTTACCTACTGAGGAGGCTCAGGTCTTTCAATGTCTGTAGGAAAATGCTGACTATGTTCTATCACTCTGTGGTAGAGAGCGTGGTTGTTTTTTGCAGCTGGTGTGCTGGGGTAGTGGGGTGATGACAGCTGATGCCAACAGGGTGAACAAGCTGATTAAAAAGGCTGGTTCTGTCCTGGGTGTCAGACTGGAGAACCTGGTGGAGGTGTCTGAGAGGAGAATGCTGAAAAAGCTTCTCGGTATCATGGACAACCCCTCTCACCCCATGCACGCCTCCTTGATGGGTCATCAGAGCACACACAGCAAAGAATCATTGCCTCCAAATGCAGAACCGAACGCCACAGGAAATCCTTTCTACCTGTGGCAATAAGACTGTATAACTCTTCCTCATTCTGTAGGTGATCTTTTTCAGAATTTTTGTCATTGGGTCTCATTCGGTTTTTTAATTTACTCATCTGTATGTTACTGAATGTTGGTTTCATCCCATCATCACATGCTGCTATCTCATTTATTCATGGCACAAACACTAAGTCACTTTTCATAACCACTTGCACTAATAATCTGCTGTTTTATTATATCTGTTATAGTTTTAGTTATAGTTGTTTGTTGCTTTGCACAAATTAGTTATACAGTAATCCCTCCTCCATCGCGGGGGTTGCGTTCCAGAGCCACCCGCGAAATAAGAAAATCGCCGAAGTAGAAACCATATGTTTATATGGTTTTTTTTATATTGTCATGCTTGGGTCACAGATTTGCGCAGAAACACAGGAGGTTGTAGAGAGACAGGAACGTTATTCAAACACTGCAAACAAACATTTGTCTCTTTTTCAAAAGGTTTAAACTGTGCTCCATGACAAGACAGAGATGACAGTTCCGTCTCACAATTAAAAGAATGCAAACATATCTTCCTCTTCAAAGGAAGGTGCGCGTCAGGAGCAGTGGACTGTCACAGAGATAGAGCAAACAAATCAATAGGGCTGTTTGGCTTTTAAAGTATGCGAAGCACCGCGGCAACAAAGCTGTTGAAGGCGGCAGCTCACACCCCCCTCTGTCAGGAGCAGAGAAAGAGAGAGAGATAGAGAGAGACAGAGTTTGTTTTTCAATCAAAAAATCAATACCTGCCCTTCGAGCTTTTAAGTATGCGAAGCACCGTGCAGCATGTCGTTTCAGGAAGCAGCTGCACAAAAGATAGCAACGTGAAGATAATCTTTCAGCATTTTTAGACGAGCGTCCGTATCGTCTAGGTGTGCGAACAGCCCCCCCTGCTCAATCCCCATACGTCAGGATCAGAGAAAGTCAGCGCAGAGAGAGAGAGAGAAGTAAGCTGGGTAGCTTCTTAGCCATCTGCCAATAGCATCCCTATATGAAATCAACTGGGCAAACCAACTGAGGAAGCATGTACCAGAAATTAAAAGACCCATTGTCCGCAGAAATCCGCGAACCAGCAAAAAATCTGCCGATATATATTTAAATATGCTTACATATAAAATCCACGATGGAGTGAAGCCGCGAAAGGCGAAGCGCTATATAGCGAGGGATTACTGTATAGTTATAATACAAAACTATTAGTTATAGTTGTTTGTTACTTTGTTTAGAGTTATTTGTTATTCTGTTTGCACTATTACTACTGATCTTTTTAACTCTTTACTACCTTATCTTTATTCCTCTTGTTGCACTGAGCATGTATATGACAAAAGAATTTCCCTCGGGATAACTAAAGTTCTTATCTATCTATCTATCTATCTATCTATCTATCTATCTATCTATCTATCTGTTAATCTTAACATTTTCCCCTAACAAGTACTGATTTGTCTGTATTATTCTGTTTATATTTGCCGCAAAGCTTTTACATCGTGGAAGATGTACACAAATCTATAACAATGCACATAAGAATGGCTTTACACTGTGGGATACAATAAGATCTTTAGATAGATAGATAGATAGATAGATAGATAGATAGATAGATAGATAGATAGATAGGATAGATAGATAGATAGATACAGTGGTGTGAAAAACTATTTGCCCCCTTCCTGATTTCTTATTCTTTTGCATGTTTGTCACACAAAATGTTTCTGATCATCAAACACATTTAGCCATTAGTCAAATATAACACAAGTAAAACACAAAATGCAGTTTTTAAATGATGGTGTTTATTATTTAGGGAGAAAAAAAATCCAAACCTACATGGCCCTGTGTGAAAAAGTAATTGCCCCCTTGTTAAAAAATAACCTAACTGTGGTGTATCACACCTGAGTTCAATTTCCGTAGCCACCCCCCCAGGCCCTGATTACTGCCACACCTGTTTCAATCAAGAAATCACTTAAATAGGAGCTGCCTGACACAGAGAAGTAGACCAAAAGCACCTCAAAAGCTAGACATCATGCCAAGATCCAAAGAAATTCAGGAACAAATGAGAACAGAAGTAATTGAGATCTATCAGTCTGGTAAAGGTTATAAAGCCATTTCTAAAGCTTTGGGACTCCAGCGAACCACAGTGACAGCCATTATCCACAAATGGCAAAAAACATGGAACAGTGGTGAATCTTCCCAGGGAGTGGCCGGGCCGACCAAAATTACCCCAAGAGCGCAGAGACGACTCATCCGAGAGGTCACAAAAGACCCCAGGACAACGTCTAAAGAACTGCAGGCCTCACTTGCCTCAATTAAGGTCAGTGTTCACGACTCCACCATAAGAAAGAGACTGGGCAAAAACGGCCTGCATGGCAGATTTCCAAGACGCAAAACCACTGTTAAGCAAAAAGAACACCTTAGGCTCATCTCAATTTTGCCTAAGAAACATCTCAATGATTGCCAAGACTTTTGGGAAAATACCTTGTGGACTGATGAGTCAAACGTTGAACTTTTTGGAAGGCAAATGTCCCGTTACATCTGGCGTAAAAGGAACACAGCGTTTCAGAAAAAGAACATCGTACCAACAGTAAAATATGGTGGTGGTAGTGTGATGGTCTGGGGTTTGTTTTGCTGCTTCAGGACCTGGAAGGCTTGCTGTGATAGATGGAACCATGAATTCTACTGTCTACCAAAAAATCCTGAAGGAGAATGTCCGGCCATCTGTTCGTCAACTCAAGCTGAAGCGATCTTGGGTGCTGCAACAGGACAATGACCAAAAACACACCAGCAAATCCACCTCTGAATGGCTGAAGAAAAACAAAATGAAGACTTTGGAGTGGCTAGTCAAAGTCCTGACCTGAATCCAATTGAGATGCTATGGCATGACCTTAAAAAGGCGGTTCATGCTAGAAAACCCTCAAATAAAGCTGAATTACAACAATTTCTGCAAAGATGAGTGGGCCAAAATTCCTCCAGAGCGCTGTAAAAGACTCATTGCAAGTTATCGCAAACGCTTGATTGCAGTTATTGCTGCTAAGGGTGGCCCCAACCAGTTATTAGGTTCAGGGGGCAATTACTTTTTCACACAGGGCCATGTAGGTTTGGATTTTTATTTTCTCCCTAAATAATAAAAACCACCATTTACAAAACTGCTTTTGTGTTTACTTGTGTTATATTTGACTAATGGTTAAATGTGTTTGATGATCAGAAACATTTTGGTGTGACAAACATGCAAAAGAATAAGAAATCAGGAAGGGGGCAAATAGTTTTTCACACCACTGTAGTAGATAGATAGATAGATAGATAGATAGATAGATAGATAGATAGATAATAGATAGATAGATACTTTATTAATCCCAAGGGGAAATTCACATACTCCACTTGACACTTTTTCTTGACCCATGTCCTAAAAACATTTGTGGCCTCCTTTCTCTTTTTTATATGCATTAGGACATTTTCAGTTACTAAAGTCAAACGGACACCATCTAGTCCTTGTATAAGTCAAAAGTTAAATTACTTTGTAAGCCATCATTTGGCACAGCTTTTTGGTCTTGCACCTGCACTGAATAACCTCATCTGTATTGATAAAACAAACCTAGTGAAATGAATGACTAATCCATTTATGCTCCTTCTTTATCTCAGGAGCCATCTAGCAAAGTAGTAAATTTCAGTGCTCACCCAAACTAAAATGTTGCAAACTTTGGTTAATAGCTATCTGCCAACCATTTAATAAGTTCTATAATATCCAACTCCCAGTCCTTTTTTCTATTTTCAGATTCCTAATCTAACACACTCAACACTTGATTGATATTTAATTGAACCACATTTATCAATAGATGTTATTGATTAAGAAGTGGTCAAGAACAAACTGCTCCACTTTTTTTTTAATAAACAATACAATGGTTATTTTACTGTCATAAGGTTAAATTAGCTGTAATTATAGTTTAACACTACTGCCTCACAACAATAAACCCAAGCAGAACCCTGTGTTCTATCTCAGGTTTTCTTCCTAACAACCATAAGATATACGTGGCAAGGTTAATAGCCGACTGTAAACTGCCTCACTGTGCATGTGTACCCAGTAATGGACTGCTTCACCATCTAATGAAGGCTCACCTCTGGCATCCAGAGTTACTGGGACTAGATGGGATGCTGCAACCTTAAACTGAATTAAGGAAATTTAAAAAAGATGGACTTTACAAATCTCTTTCTCTGCTTAAAGCATGTAAAAAGAAAAAAAAAAACACATCAAAGTATCTGCCCTAATGAAGGCTAAGTAAATAATTATTGTTAAATCAATCTCAAAAATACGTTGAAGAAATGTACATAACTTAAAAACTTAAAATAAGTACAATTTTTCATATTTTTCAGCAATATAAGGAATGGATTGACCCTTGTCGGTATTACCTGTTTTGTAGGAGAGACAGTAAAATAATTTTAGAATAAGTGTTATTTTCTCTTATGTAAGAATGCAAATATTTTCAAGAAAGAAAAAACACACCTAATGGGACAACTTAGTTGAAAAAAAGCCCTCATGTAGCACAAGAAAGTTATGCTTGGTCTTGAGTTATTCAAAGGACTGCTCCAACATGTTGGTTGAAAAGGAATTTAAAGCCAAAACCACTTATCATATAGAAATGTCTATTGATATGCAAAGGGATTTGTACTATTGTTGAAATATATTCAAAATTAAAGCAAGGATATTTTTGAAAGATTTCGGCTTTATTTCTGTACCACTGTGTTAATGACCTCAGGATACATTACTGATAGGTATTAATTATCTAATAAGATGATTGTATTTGCTTCACATTTTTAGCACATTGAAAAACCAGGTTCATGTTACAGTATGTTCTTTAAAATGTTTTACTTTCCACTCACTGACAGGTAATACAATTTGAAAGGTACTGAACATACATTCTCTGTTCATGTGAAAACTGTACCAAATGAACCCCACCCCTCTCAATCAAATATTCAAAAACTATAAGAAAGACTCAATATTAAAGAAGTTACTGGTGTGTGTGGACATAACATAAACACATTTACATCTAAAACCTAGCACTGGACGCATTCCTAAATTTGAAAAAGCTGCTCCATTTCAAATATTTTTTCATGCATCCTCAATTCCATAATGATAAAAACTATCTAATAATTATTTATTGATAATTAGTTTACTCAACATCTGATCAGGGTGTGACAGAGTAATTTCAATGCATTTTACATTATCCACATATTTGCAAAGTTATCCATGCAGCAAAAAAAGGCGAGTGAGAAGAGGCTGAATGAGTTTTAGAAGTCACACAATATTCATGATGCAATCAAAAACATTGTCACTGCATGAGAAGGGAATTAAAAAAATAACATTAGCAATGTTTTGAAAAAATGGCCATTACTGAACAGGTTGCTTGCAGTATGGAGATATTAGCATATACTGTACATTTACTAAAGCTGAAAAGCTTTACTGATGTGGCTCAAAAAGTTAACTAAGAACTAAACAGCACAGATTAATTAAACAATAAAACTCAAGGACTCTCTGATGGTGTATAAATGCATGAATAAAATAAGGAAAAAAGCAAAAAGAAAACACCACAAAATGTTTAACAATGGCACACAGCTTGACTACTGCTTGAAAATAAATAATCCCTGAATTTGCAGGACTCCAAAAATAAAACAATTATCAACTTATACTGCTATAAATGAAGTACCACCTGAACTTTCCTTCACCTAACCACAAAACATTTTGTATCTTGTTTCCCTGTGGGCATGAATTCAAGATGTTAAAAGAAGTGCTCAGCATGGTATTTATGTCATTCAGTTTTGACGGTTGAAGTTCTGAAGATGAACTCTGCATACTCTCTTCGAGGCCATGAAGGAGAGGATCCCGGCTGTGGGAATCACCGTTTCCAGACCACTTCCCATTTAAGATGATCTGATGAAGCCTACAGCCAACTCCAGGCCTGTTGAAAGATGTAGTGGTTTATTCAGTATGTTCTTGAGCCATTTAAACTGTAAAGATACCATTTTTGGTAAATTCGCATCTTTTCAAGTATCTTGCTGTAGTTACTCAAGGAGTATCGCAAAATCCCGTATTATTTATCAACTAGTCATTTAGGCCGTTACAATAACGGGCGCTCGAACAGTAGTGCATAAACATTAGTAGGAACAGTCTATATTAAATGGCAAGGGACTTTCACCTCATTCTTTTTGTTGGTTGTATTTTTCTTTCTTTCAGCCTTTCTTTTGTTGATGTTTACTTGCTGAGCTGACCGTTCTTCGTGGGCTGCCGCCGTGTATTGTGTGTCTTTAATTTTCTGTGACAGTAATACTGTCTTGTACGTCCGTAATATACCTTTAACTTTCTCTGGCGGTAATACAGACGTGCGCGTCGGTAATATGCCTTTAATCTCCTCTGACAGTAATACTGGCTTGTATGTGGCTGTAATATGCGTCACTGTATTGTGTACTTTTAATTTCCTCTCGCAGTAATACTGGTTTGTAATTCCGTAAAAAACATCTCTAACTATCTCTGACAGTAATATTGCGCATCGCACCGTGCCCCGCGCATGCGCACTTCACCAGAAGACACACACACACGGACGCCTGGACGCACAAAGGGATTTTATCAAAGAGGATAACCAACAAAATATAACGGATCTTCTACTGACGACTTCTCCAAGTTATTATTCATAATAATAACTAATTATGACAGGTTCCTAATTGTAGGGGTTTTCAATTTTCATGTAGATAATTGGTTTAACCCAAAGCAAGAGAATTTATCAATTGACCACACTCTTTTTATCGAAGTCAGTGTGTTAAACAGCCTACACAAAAGGAAGGACACATGCTGGATTAAGTAATTTCAAAAGGATTAAAACTTGGCATGAGGCAGGTGATAGATATCGGTATGTCTGACCATTTCTGTGTTTGATTTGACACAGAAATACTGGTGACTAGAACTAAAAAGCAACAGAAAAATATTATTTTAATGCCGCATCAGCTTCTATATTTGCCAATAATATGAATAATCAGTTTGATTTAATGCTTATCCATATACAGCCAGCAATGTCTCCAGTACAGTGGAATATTTGAATGGCAATATCAGAGCTACAGCTGACATAGTAGCCCCTGAAAAAAATGCTAAGAAATCTTTTACTACTAAAATACCTTGGAAGATGTGAATTGTCCGAGATTAAGATAGATTATCAAAAGGTGGAGTATAAAATACTGAAGCTGATATAGCGAAATACACATCAGTCCATCTTGAGAGACAGTCTAAATCCAGCCCAATTAATAGAATGCCACATGAATGCCTCAAGTGAAACAATGTGAAGCTTTCCCAGTATTTTTTAAACAAAAAATAAATAATATTAGATTTAATGTAACATATCCATCAAAAGCCAACCCTGTTGAGCCTCAGTGTGCTCATTAAAGTGAATTAAATTCTTTCACTAAAACAGGTACAAATGAATGTTAAGAATGATTTTTCAAGTGTAACTTTGTATTTGTGTCCTTGACACAGTCCCAATAGCCTTTTCAGAGACATTTCCTGTGTGCTAATTGATAGTGTACTTGACATATTTAAACTCTTCATTACATACTGGTGTCTTCCCAGTGTCTTGGAGACTGCATTAGTTAAACCATTGCTTATGTAAAAAAAATAATCTTGACTCCTCTGTCTGACAATTCCATCTTTAAGCTGCCTTTTTAAGTAAAATTCTAGAAAAAAGCAGTTTTCCAGCAGTTAAATGACTACTTGAATAAACATTCTATTCTTAACAAATTTTAGTTAGATTTAAGACCAAATCATAATACAGTGGAATCTCGGGTCACAAACGTCTCAGACCACGTACAAATCGGGTTACGACCAAAAAGTTTGCCAAAGTTTTGCATCTGTTCATGACCACACACTCGGTTGAGGAATAAGCCAGTTTCCCTTCCAGGTTCGTACATGCCGATGATTTCCGCACATGTTCAGTCTCTCCCTGAGCATTCCCTGTGCAGCGAGCGAGAGAGAGCGAGCGACCGAGTGAGACAGAGAGAGAGCGCCTAAGGCCAAGAAGGCAGTTAAAGAATGCACCGGGCTTATTTTTAAAGAGACTGATTCGAGCATTGTTTTAACCACGTATTTAATGAAGACTTTTTTCTGTTGGATTTTAACCTCCACTTCACTTCTGTTTACAGCAATCGGTTCGTAGCGTGCATTGTTGCAATGTTACTTTTCTCGGTTGTTTATTAAATTACGGATTTTTCAAATGTTCATGTTTTTCCCTGTGCTTAAAACTCATTAAAAAAAAAAGTGTTTACAGTGAGCAGTTCGTAAGGCTATAGCGTGACTTCTTGCAATGTTACTTTTCTCTGTTCAAGGTTTTCTCAGTGTTATTCAATGTTTTTACATTTAGTTTACTACTATACTGTGCATTCTATGCTATAATTAACTATTTTTGTGCTTAAAAATCTTTAAAAAAAAATATATTTACATACGGGCGGCACGGTGGCGCAGTGGGTAGCGCTGCTGCCTCGCAGTTGGGAGACCTGGGGACCTGGGTTCGCTTCCCGGGTCCTCCCCTGCGTGGAGTTTGCATGTTCTCCCCGTGTCTGCGTGGGTTTCCTCCGGGCGCTCCGGTTTCCTCCCACAGTCCAAAGACATGCAGGTTAGGTGGATTGGCGATTCTAAATTGGCCCTAGTGTGTGCTTGGTGTGTGGGTGTGTTTGTGTGTGTCCTGCGGTGGGTTGGCACCCTGCCTGGGATTGGTTCCTGCCTTGTGCCCTGTGTTGGCTGGGATTGGCTCCAGCAGACCCCCCGTGACCCTGTGTTCGGATTCAGCGGGTTGGAAAATGGATGGATGGATGGATGGATATTTACATACAGTTTGTACGGTCTGGAATGGATTAATTGTATTGTAACTGTCCTGTAACCAAGATGAGCATGGCAAATGAGGACAAAACACGCCAAGCAAGGGGATCGTGAAAAGTGCAAGTGCTTTTATTAAAAAAAGTGTAGTGCTCAAAAGTTAATGAATAAATAATCCATTGAAACATCCAAGTTTTAGTGGAGGTTAAAATGATCAAATCAATAAATCCATAAAAACTATGTTAAAATGCAGGCAGGAGCCTTCTTTAAAATTCTCAATCCTCGATGCTTCCCTTTAAAAATTGATGCCTCTCAGGTTTATCCTACTCAGACCTTGCAGCACGGAGTGACGTCCACTAACAGGCACATACATCCTTCAAATCTAGCCTGTGTCGCCACTGCTCAATCCACGGCATAACATGGGGAAGCCAGTGGACCCTGCTCCTACACCCACTGCTGCCCAACCCGATGAAAGCACGCCATCCTCCCACCGCTGCTGCTTGCCTGGTGGGTCCACACTTCAAGAGGACACTACGGAGTGTAACAATCATTCCTGCTCCCTTGGTTGCTCAACAGGAGTGATCTCCGTGCCCCCTTCCTGAGTGTTGGCCACACGCTACTTCATGGGGCACCATTCCCATCCTCCTGCTTCTCTCTAAGCACCGGCTCACTCAAGCTCCTGCCTTTCTCCCCATCTTTTAACCTTCGCTCTTTTTTGTTTGTTTTTATTTTGTTTGTGCATCAACTCTCTACAGCTGTGTGAGTGCACCCACAGAGAACAAGCCGGCCAATGGATTTATATTAAAACAGCCATTTATTTTGAGTCATGGACCCACCATACCACAGGACTGAGCAGTCTTTCGGCCTTGGAAACTATGGAAATTTTTTTTTTTCTCCAGCTTCTTGGCAGCTAAAGTTTTTTTTTCCTGTCCTACCTAGCCATCTGATCATATCAATTATGAGTATAATCATCAGAGACATAAAAACAAATCCATAATTGTGGACTCTATTTTATCTATTACTTGCATATCTGCATGATTTAAGTATTTTTGGTGTTTCATTTATTTAGTCATATAGTTATTTTTAATTTGTCATTTCTTCTTTTAGAAATTTTTTCTTTAGCCTCTTTAAAATCTCTTTGATCTACATACGTTGTATGAAAATATAAAAAAATATAGAAATAATATATAATTTTTGTTTGCTGTGATTCAGCCTGAAGAAGATCCTGTCCACAGTTCATCAGGCTGATCCACCAATTACCTGTGAACCACCCAATCTCACTGAGATTGCACAGGTGGTGAACCAGCTGAGGGTACAGAAGGTTACAGGAATCTGTGGTATCCGGGGTGAACTTCTCCAGAGTGGTGGTAAGGCTTGCTTGCATTTGGGAGACAGATGTCATCCCAACTGACTGAAAAATGGGACTTATCATCTCTATATGGAAAGGCAGGGGGATAACACTGCTCTCGGTGCCGGGTACGGTCTTTGCTAGGATCATCCTTAATAGGATCCATGATTACTTGCTCACCTACCAGTGACCGGAGCAGTCTGGTTTTATGCCTAAGTCTACCATAGACCACATCCTGGCACTGAGGATTCTCATGGAGCACAAATGTGAATATCAGCAGAGTTTCTTTGCAGCCTTTGTCGGTTTTCATAAAGTGTTGATCTAGCTGCCCTGTGGGCCAACCCGAGATTTTGTGGGACAGTTACTGGATATCACAGCTTCCTGTACACTGGTACTGTGTAGAGTGGAGGCAGAACCTCTGCGTTTTTCCCAGTTGATTCTAGGGTTTATCAGGGGTGTGTTCTTGCTGCTACTCAGTTCAATGCTTGCATGGACTGGGTGTTGGGCAAGGTCATGGGGTCCAGTGGCTGTGGGGCATCTGTTGATGAAGAAAGATTCACTGATCTTGACTTTGCTGATGATGCTGCAATCTTCACGGAGTCAATGGAGGCTCTGATCGGGGATTTCAAGAGACTGAGCAAGGAATCGGAGTGTCTGGGCTTGTGAGTGTCCTGGATAAAAACCAAGATCCAGGCCTTTAATAACCTCTTGGGCACAGCCATCAGCAGTGTGTCTGTATGCGGAGAGAGTGTCGACCTTGTTGAGAAGTTTACTTACCTCGGCAGTGACATTCATGTCTCTGGTGACTCTTCCTATGAAGTCAATAGACAAATTGGGAGAGCACTGGGGGTCAAGAGATACTGGAAAGGGGTGTATGACCCTCCCGATATCTAAGCAAAAGGACAAAGATCCATGTTTTTAGAGTCCTGGTGCTTCCTGTCTTGCTATATGGTTGTGAGACATGGACACTATCCAGTGACCCGAGACGCATACTGGACTCCTTTGGTACTGTGTGATGAGACACAGTGTGATGCTTGGGTTGCCCACGGCTGGCATAATGTCCTTGAGCCTGGAATATTGATAGACATAGACTGAGATGGACTAGTGCGAATAAGCACACATTATCAACAAGCAAATCTTCACAAAAACTGTATAGTGTCCATATGGGGGTTAAAAATCTTAATAAGTAATCCAGTAACAGGTTAAAATCTCAGTCTCAGCTCACCTAACCTAACTCATCTGAGAGCTGAGACTCTGGTATGTGTGGTTAAACTTTAAAATGACTTGTGTCCCCAGTCACCACAATCAATCACTGCTGGGAAGCCCATCATCCTTTGGTGTTTGGAGGACGTTCTATGAAGACCCTTTGGTTTCTCCTGCTCCCCAATTGTTCAGCAGGAGCGACCCGCCTATGGAATGAGGTCTTCTTGCTCCTTGTGGGGCCAATTCTGGACTAGGGCCTCCTGTCCTCCATACCAGCTCATCTGCCCGATCCCCTCTTTCTACCCCAGAAACACTTTTCTTTTGATTTTTTAATCTCTCCCTAAAACTCTCTTCAGGCTCTCTTTATACTTGTGCAGTTGCAGCACTCTAATTATGCCCTGATGTTGTTGTGGAACAGCTGAGCTGACCGTGCCTACACCTTAACAAGTAATTACCTCTCCTCCACACTGAACACCCCATGGCTACCCAGCTTCTGCGGCCATGTCCACCCACAGAGCCTGAGATGCATGCTTTTTATTCCTAAAACCACACATTGTCATGAACCCCTAACATGCAGCATCACAGGTAGTAAAAAAAAAATGCCAAGAAACTGGCAAGAAAGCAAAAGAGTGCTAGCCAGAGATGTGCTTTAAGTAGAAATATGTCTTGGATTAGTGAAGGAAAATTTCCGATATCTGAACGGAGTAATCCCACAAACGAGAAAGACAGGCACACAGTGTAAGAAATCTAGATATACAGTAATGGTGTAGAAAGCCTTTTTTACCAACCATTTACAGCTATATTTCCCACTAGATGGCAATAAGGAGTCTAAGCAGTAGAGAGTTGAGATTTTGCCTTATACTGGAAAGGGCAGAGATTCCAGAAGCTGTTCTTGGTCCTTTAACAATACATCATAGCTTAAATTATATATTAAAAAAATTACAAGAACATGGAAGGTACTGTGATCTGGTGACCCAAGCATATTTTAGGGCCAATCTGACTCAAAGTGATTGTAAAGGATGCCCAAAAGTGAACCCTAGGATAGGTTCAAATAACCAGTCATGATAGACTTAGTTGTGTTTATATCATGTAAAAGGTATCAATGGAAAAATGATGATCATTTATAAACTAATTCTGTTATTTGAAGTAATTATATTTTTTCATATTAAAAATATACTTTACCTGAAATTAAATTTATTTATGAAAAGGCAATATGGGTATTTAGAGTTTATAACCTGTTTTTAGCCATTCACATTAAAGCCAGAACATTAACTGTACAAAAGTTACAAAAACAGCAATTTATTTTTTGTATAGCCGAAATCACACAAGTAATGACTCAATGGGCCCTGCTTTTGACAGTGTACCAGCCTTGTCTCCTCAAGAAGACAAGAAAAAACTACCACAAAACCCTTATAGGGAAAAACAAAAAATGGAAGAAATCTTGGTTAAGGCATTTCAGAGAGAGAGTCCCCCTTTCCAGGTAGGTTGGACCTGCAATGGATGTCAAAAAATGGGGTAAATACAATACACAAAACAGAACACAAATAATCCTCTTCATAGAGCTAGATGGCCAATCTATCACTGCCATTTCAGAAATACAATACAATAGTACAAACTACTTTGTCCTTGCACAGCACTCCTCACCAAGGGGAGGTGCAGAATGCTACAACAACTCTCAATGCAAAATGCAAGAATAGATTATACCACTCACTAAATACAGAAGTAAATAAAGTGCAAACTCAGAACGAATAACAGAGTGTAACAAATTTATGTTTTACTTTAATTTTTCTCTTTAAATTATTATGTATCATATTTACCATTACTTCAATATGATGGAGTTCAGCACTAGTCTAGCTCACAGTAAAGGGGGGTGCTAGTAAGAACAACTTAGTAGTCGCAAAAAATTTGTTGAATGGAAATTATTGAAACAATAAGGAATTGTACAGATTCAGGATCTGTTAAGTTTAACCTACCCAGTTTTTGAACTACATTTTCTTCTAAGCTTTACTTTGCTGTTCCTCGATACCTTCCTTTGTTCTTTCACACTAACACATGCAGTACTGACTTAATATGCAGTTTGTAGTTTTATGATAGTATGCAAAAAAATACAAATGTATACATTTTAAAGAGAATCTTCACTTACAATGACAGCTACACTGCACATTCTATGGTTAGAGATTCATATAAGCAATTTGTACAGTAGCTTTATATTTACTGTATATTGAAAAAGAAGAAGTTGTTTATTACGGTAATATATTACTAGCTCATATTCCAATAAAGAATATAGAATGCATTGTTAAGGGCTTTGTCATAAGACGTATAGCTTTTCTATATGGACCCATGTAGACAAAAGGTAATGTAATACTTACATTGCAGTGAGAGGAATCAATGACATTTGGACTTGATCCATCAGCCCATTCTATGTTATCATTACTGTTGGAGTGTCTGTTTTGGGTCTCATACTCTTTCAACTATGAACAAAACATGTTGGAAAGTTCAGCTATATTGGCTGTAGCAAGAATGCCAGTTAATTATGCACACAGTGACTGCTCATCGTCATCAATACAGAATTAAGAATGTACAAATATACTGCAAAGTTACAAAAACATTACAAAATGTGTTTAAGATATCTTCTGAAGCTATATTGTGTGGTCTCACCTGAATATTATTTTTGACATTCAACATAAACTGGAATTGATATCCTTATATGAATAAAATTGTTTGTGACAGATCACCTCTTTTATGATGCATTTTTCTTGTGTAGAAAGTGAAACTTAAAAAGACGCAAATCCAAAAATCAAAACTAGCAAAAAAAAAAAAAAAAAAAGTGTTCATGCATGTACATCTTTGTTTTACAGTGCAATCATTAAATAATTTTCAATTTTCACATAAAACCTCAGTCTTCTATTGCAAAAATCAAATGGCTGGAAAAAGAAAATAAATATCCAAAGCCATAATATGCACAATTAATGATTAAAGAGATGAAACTGTTTTAGTTAAATTGTACTATTTTTTACCATAATACTTTTCAGGTAATAGTGGGATTCAGGAAGGATCAAATGATATTCATGGAAATATAAATCACATGCAATATATTAAATGTCAGCTTGAAAAGTTCAATGCAGTCTCATATGAAAAACTGCAAAAACTATTTTTAATATTGAATTATTTGGCATACATCTTTATCCAAGGCAATTTACAATATAAGTGACACAACTGGTTACACTCCCTTTTGTTTTCCCCAAGTTGGAGTACAGGAAGGTGAAGCGACTTTGCTCATGGTCTCACAGTGTAAGTAGTGGAATTTGAACCCACCATCTCAAAGTCGTAACCACTACACCATATTGAAGTAGGCCAATACTAATCAGTACAATGGCTACACACACCTAAATAAGCAGACATGCAATGATTACATTTAGAAGAAATTAGAAAAGAGTGGCACCACAAAGCATAAGATGATTCTAAATCAACCAAATGAAAAATATGACTTAAAACTCATGTGATCTTTGCTATTTATTAAAAGGTTTCTAAAGGATTTATTTGAAATTGTTCAAATAAAAGTAAGCCTGCAAAATTAAGGCTTGCACTGCAAATTTAACACTATAACATAAAATATAAACAGAAAGCATTTTCCAAGAGAGAATTACAAGCTAAAAAGAATGCAGAAAAGTGGACAAGAACCTACCCGTGCAAGTGCCTCCTCTACTGTTATCATCTTCTCTTTTACCATCATCATAAGCTGAATCCGTTCCTCATCACTCATTGTGATCTCACTAGCCACATAGCCGATGTCTTCACCTAGAAATAAACAAAGATATTTTGTTTATAGCAGTGCCCACCCATGCTGGAAAAGTGAATGATTTGAAATCCCACTATTATTTTAATTGGATCATAAAATAAAAAGTAAACATTCTA